>NC_085141.1:239559046-239854376 GCF_024139115.2 Armigeres subalbatus
TGCTACATCTACAAAATTTAAAGTAATGACCTCTTAGACAAATGTTATGTGTTACATGTGGAGAAAAGTCCCGGATTATAAAAAAAAACTTTTGTAAAAAGCTATAAGCAATTTATTAATAGCAATACCACGTCACTAGAATGACATTTCTCAACGCTGCTTCCCATAATACATTTATTTTCAGCGACTCGATTTAATGGAAAACTAATTGAATTTACAAAATAAGCCCGAGCCACCATAACCTCCAGCGTCCAAAATGATTACGCAGCGATTTTCTGACGTTGTTGAACGGAGAAGACATTGAAATTCCACACGGAAACCCGCCGCACATGAAGCACCGGCTTCGAGGAAGGATTAGCACCAGCGGTGAAATTAATTTCCCCGCGAGTGCGAACGTGAGCTGTTTATATTTCGACAGTGCTATGCCGTAAGTGTTTTAAGGAATCTACCTGTCGCAGGTGTGACGATGCTGTCCCCCCGAATTGGACGATGTGTTTGTTGAGGTATGTCAAAAACGCGCCATGCAATGTGAAATAGCAACATAACAATGTTTCGTGTGCCCTAGATGAGAAAATCGGAAAGTACGTGCATTCAACATGGTGGAGCCAACCGCATCCAGCGTGTTTCTCTTTCACTCACAATATTGAGCCCTTACTGCGCTAAGTGGAGTTATGACGTAGTTGACTTTTGCCAACTTTTGCCGATCGGCTAATGTTATTCAATCTCAACTCAAGGTTAAATAAGGGTGGGATTATGAATATATTTTTATTTCGTTTTTCAACAAATTGTCGCCTATATGGATTCGCTTTATGCGTTTTTCACAGTGACTCTGTGTTTCGTCTTTGACGTTCTTGATATGATACCGACTTGGTTAAATCGTTGCTGTTCACATAAATGTTAAAGTTGTGATGTTAACACTCCAAATACAGGGACTTGATTCCGTTTTTTATGAATCACTTTATTGATGATTATAAAATTCCTGTGGGTGTATACGGGAGGAATTAATTTTCTTTCTTATTTTCTTATGAATGATAACTTACGTTTACTGATTCCACAAAGTTGAACAAAATGCGAACCTCTGGTCGGTTCTGGTTTGTCTTAAAATGCTAAGGGTAATAAAGCTTGGGTGTCAGTTGAGCCTTGTAGAGTCACAGGAATTCAATTCAGGTTAAGCTAGTTACATGAATACTTTTTACTTACTTATGGATCCTGTACACCTCTGGGGGTGCAAAGGGCCGACTTGAAAGATCTCCATCCTGAGCGTTGCCCGGCTATCGCTTTAACCTGTTGCCAGGTTAGATTTCGGTCGACTTCTTTTATTTCTTTATTGAGGCTTCGCCGCCATGAGCCTCTGGGTCTGCCTCTGCTGCGATGTCCCGCTGGGTTCCAGTCTAATGCTTGTTTACAGATTTCGTTTCCGCCCCTACGTAGAGTGTGGCCGACCCAGCCCCACTTCCGATTTCGGTTGCTATCGGCCTCTGGTGACAACGACGATGGAGCTCGTTGTTTGAGATCCAGTTGTGAGGCCACCAGGCCCGAATTATATACCGCAGGCATCTGTTAACGAACACCTGCAGCCGTTGAGTGTTCTCCACTGATACACACCATGTTTCGCTGGCGTATAACAGCACAGATTTCACGTTAGAGTTGAAAATTCGTATTTTGGTGCGTTCACTTATCTGCCTGTTTTTCCAGATATTTCTTAAACTCGCAAAGGCAGCCCTTGCTTTCTTGATCCGTGCGCCTATGTCGATCTTGGTACCGCCGTCTGACGTCATTTGGCTACCAAGATATTGGAAGCTTTCAACATTCTCCACTGGTTGCCCGGCTACTGTGAAACTGGAAGGAGTCACCGTGTTTACATCCAACGATTTGGTTTTGTTGACGTTGATGACTAAACCTGCCGAGGAGGAGCGCTCAGCAAGGTCGTTGAGCTTACTCAGCATATCAGATCGCCGTTGCGCGAGGAGTGCAACGTCATCAGCCAATTCGAAGTCGTTTAGGTGCTCCATGGTTATAGGCTGCCATAACAGCCCGCGGTTTGGTTCACGGTCAATCGCATCTACCAGAATCTCGTCGATTACGATGAGGAACAGTAACGGTGATAGAATACATCCTTGCCTCACACCAGCTACGACCCGGATAGGGTCGGACAGGACCCCATTGTGCAGCACTCTACACGAAAAGGCCTCGTACTGTGCTTCGATGAGGCCGATGATTTTCTCAGGAACCCCCTTGCGTCTCAGGGCGCCCCACATATTCTCGTGATTGAGACGGTCGAAGGCTAGGGTCGAAGGTAAAGGGACTTTTGGAATTCATTGACCTGCTCCAGAATTATGCGGAGCGTGACAATATGGTCCACACATGATCTTCCGGCACGGAATCCGGCCTGCTGCTGCCGGAGAGTCACATCGATCTTCTCCTGAATCCGGGCTAGGCTGCCTCGCCAGTTATTGCATACAGTCAGGTCACCCTTTTTGGGCACCTTCACTAATATACCTTGCATCCAGTCGACCGCGAAAGTTGCGGTGTCCCAGATATTACGAAATAAACGATGCAGTAGTTGAGCGGATGTCATGGGGTCAGCTTTGAGCATCTCGGCTGATATGCGGTCGACCCCTGGGGCTTTATTCGATTTCATGCTTTGGATGGCTGTTTGAATCTCTAGCAGTGATGGAGCTTCGGTATTGACGCGTGTTATACGTCGGATCCTAGGCAGATCATGCCGAGGTGGTGATGGCCTGGCTGGCACTTGGAAAAGTTGTTCGAAGTGCTCGAACCAGCGTTTCAGCTGGTCAGTTGGGTCGGTCAATAACTGATCATTCGCGTCTTTCACAGGCATCGTTGCATTCATCTTCGCCCCGCTTAAGCGTCGTGAGATATCGTAGAGGAGGCGAATGTTTTACTTCCTTCTCAAGAGCCGAGTATCGTTGACGGGCTAAGACTTTGGCACCTCTGGTTTTCGATCGCTCTATCGCGGCTTTGGCTTCTCTTCGCTCCTCTATCTTTCTCCAGGTCTCATCGGTGATCAATTGTTTTCTCTGGGTGCGTAGTTCGCCCAGATTGTTCTCGCTGGTGGTGATGAAGGCATTCTTGATGGCGGTCCATTGGTCTTCCACGCTGCCACCTTCCGGATAATCTGCAGCACGCGTCTCCAGTTCTTCAACGAAGGACCGTTTCACCGTGGCATCTTCCAGTCGGCGTGTGTTGAATCGTCGTCCAATTTTTTCCTCCTGCCGACGAATCCGCGCAATGCGCAGGCGTATTTCGCCGATGAGGAGGTGATGATCAGACGCGATATCGGCACTACGTTTATTCGGTACATCAAGAAGGCTCCGTTTCCATTTTCGGCTGATGCAGATGTGGTCGATTTGATTTTCTGTAAAGCCGTCACGGGAGACCCACGTGACCTTGTGAACCGGTCGATGAGGGAAGAGCGATCCCCCGATCACCATGTAGTTATTACCACAAAATTCTGCGAACAGCTCTCCGTTTTCGCTCATTTCTCCGAGACCATGGCGTCCCATAATGCGCTCATGGTTCGAGTTGTCGGATCCGATCTTCGCATTGAAGTCGCCCAAACAGATCTTGATATCACCCTTCGGAATTCTATCTACGACGGCATTGAGTTGACTGTAGAAGTTCTCTTTGTCTTGCAGATCGGCAGCATCGGTTGGCACATAGCATTGGATTATAGTAAGGTTTCGGACCCGTGTTCTAAATCTGGCAACGATTATCCTTTCACTTATAGGTTCCCACTTCATAAGCGCAGAGTGTGCCTGAGCGCTTAGTAGGAAACCAACTCCGCGATGCCGGGGAGCGTGTTCACCTCGTAAACCAGAGTATAGCAGAACTTGTCCCGACGGCGTTCTGTGTTCTCCAAAGTTTGGCCAACGGACTTCACTCAGTCCCAGGATATCAAGCTTCATGCGGCGTGCCTCATTGGCAAGTTGTGCCAATTTACCCTGCTGGGCTAGGGTTAAAACGTTCCATGATCCTATTCGTGTCCGTTGTTTCGCGCTAAGAGTCGTCGCCGTAAAATCAGTCCGTATTCTTTCATTATCGGATTCTCGAACAAATTGATGTTTCGGGAACAGTAGGTTGTTGGCCCAAGGTTCCCTATCCACCGGGATGGGGCTGCCATCTTAGGTATAGCTTCCGGGGAATAGCATTTCATACTCAGCCGCTGGATGCCAGAACAGACGCTGTTGGAGCCGCACCTCCTTGGTGAACAGACGCTCGGTCAGTCGGGTCAAATTTGTTCAAAGTCCCACCCAACACCAGGACTAGGCTAGTGCGCTTTGAGCGGCACACGGTCGCTTTGATAGGGCCTGCTTGGGGACACATGCAGCTTTTTATAGGAGTTCAACAGAGCCCACTGTCGAACCCCACCACATCCTAGGCAGACCCCACAGGACGCACCCTCTCACTCTAGCTGATGTCAGAAGGACAACAGTGCCCAGGCTGCACTACCAGCTAAGTACGCAACCCTTAGCTGGCGGTCAATTGTCATCGGAAGACCCGTGGAAGCGTGAGTATTGGAACTTGTGAGGACCAGAGCTATGTTAGGCGCCCCTTCCCGGATGTCAACTCATCATTTCGCAGCCCAACGGTAGAATTAGTTTGCGCGAAAGACGGTGCATAGTAAAAGTTATCGCAGAAGATTTGAAAGCTACGTGAAAAAGCCACTATTCTACTATCTTGCAAACGATGAAAATACTGACGAGAAAAACATAACTGTCTTGATAAGAGGAATTGATGGTCATTCTCGAATGACAGAGAAATTGACAGTTTTGATCCCAATGCAGGGAACAACCTACGGTAAAACCCTGACGGCTGTTAAGACATGTGTGAAAGAACTTTTTTTTGCTTCGAAAACTTAATCAACGTTAGGGAACTCAACCTTACGAATTTCAGTGTCTAACCCGTGATACCATGCTTGAGAAATATTATTTTTTTCGACAAGAAAATGACACCATTTTTACAAGATGAAGGAAAACCAGTGCCCGAGCCGAATGATCCTGAATAGATGAGTGACTTGGCTTTTTTGCAAATATCGCCAAACATCTCAATGACTTGAACATAAAGCATTTTAGCACAGTGGGTTGCTGAAATCTGGTACATTTCTATAAACAGCTCATGCAAATCTGGTAAATATGCTGGTAAATGTCGGGTTTTCAGTTTTCAATTAAAAACACATATGTACTGAATTTACATTTTTTTTTTCATTTTTATTATTCGCAGCACATTTTTCTTTCGCGTCCGTTTCCAATATCGTTCGTCACAAAACTGAATACTTTTTCTCTCACACCGGTTGAGGTGCGCCAGCAGATCATTTACTCCGCTCTCCGCTCAATTGCTCTCTCGGCAGATTTCAACGACTCGTAGCATAGAGAATGTTCCAGAACTAACCTCACTATCTGGGTTTCACTGACACTCTAATAAACTATCGAACATATTTGAAGTGTGACACCCTATGATATATTTTTCCATCATTATTCTACTAATGTCTTCAAATGAAGCTATATTATTATTGATTTACTGTTCTATTTCCTACAGTAAAGTAACGGAATTTCCATTTTTAAAACACCCGGTAAACAGTGTGAATAATTTGATTTAATGTTTCAAATGGATCTCTAATGCAACGACGAAAACAAAATAAACAAGAAAAAGATTGTCTGAATGCAATAAAATAGTGTGTTGTTTCTCTAGAAAATGAATATTTTGAAAATATTTAAGTTGTGTATCAAATATTTTCTGGCCAGCCAGCAAATTTTTTGCTTAGGCCCTTGTCAAAAGCTAGGCTAGAGTCAAAATGGCAGACCAATGATGCAAATTATGTTTATTGATCGTAAAGAATGTATAGGCGAAATTTCAGTGAAATCAAAAAATACAAAATAGAAATCTCGAAAGAAAATTATGATTTCACAGAGAATTGCTCAGTGTTCGTAATGTAATGTAATTCAATGTTGTCGTATGTAAACGAGCTGAGCGTATATTCAAAAATTCTTTGAACTTCCATTCATTTGAAATAAGCTGCGGGACCTAGAAATTTCCATTGGAAATTTGCACTCCCCGAGCATTCGAATGCATTCCTGAGAGTTCAACAAAAAATAATGAGATTTGAAAGGATTTTCGGCACCTTTGAACCTCCTACAATGATGTCTGGGATTTCTGGAATTTTGAAAACCATTAACTACGAATCAAGCCATGCTTCCTGCAGGCTCGAAACAATACTTCGTGAAATTGGAATACCAATCAACAAATGTATTCAATTTTTTGTGCGTTACTTCCACCCCATTCCGGGGAGAAATTAATTTCTGCGTTGGGGTACACACACACACAATTAATTCCAGCTCATTTATTTCAACCGGTCATCAGCAGCACCCCGCACCCGTGCCATCTGTAAGCACAGCACAGTAATGGGCTGAAACCGTAAGCCCTCACGTACTGTGCAAGGATCAAAAATTTGAATCCCATGCTGGTTGCACAGAACAAAGGATTTCGATTTTTACAAGACCAACCGTAATGCTGCTACGCGCCGTATTAAGCGAGCAAGAAGGGGGGTGGGTAAAGGGGAATGGGGGTTAAATGTTGATTGGTCAATAATTAGGCCATGTGGGTCATGAAAATTTAGACAAAACCCGATTCGTAATTTGAATGTCATGACGTCCATCACGCGCGGGCTTCTCGGTGGACTCGGTATAGGACTGGACTGAAGATGGGCGGCGGGTCTTACTTGATTGTGAGTAATTAATTATTCCTTTTTAGAATATAGGCGCTGGAATGGGAGTAAATACAAAGGGTTGTGTAAATAGGGATATCTCGTAATGAGCATCCACGTCATGTATCACGTGATGATACAAACGAAAGAGTGAATGACAAACGATGGTTATTATTATCAGACAGATTGGAACACTTTAATGGATGATTGTAATAATGCGATTTTTATACAGGGTCCGGCAATTGCTACATAAAAGAGTAAAAATAATATAATACAAAATAGTTCTACAAAACGTTGTCGAACCGTGGTACGTCTTTATTTTGATACCACGAGTTGGGCTTATGACAAGATTAGACGCCGGCTCAAAAATGAAGAAACTCAAACTAAGGGGTTTTCGGAGGTCGTTTCGAGCTAAGAGCGCCCAGCGAGTTCGCCGGACCTGAACCCTATGAATTTTACTTTGGTGTACATTAAGGAATATTGTTGTTCATGATTGTATATACCTGTTTTTGAAATAAAGATAAATGCAGCTGCTTGCAGAAGTATCAGTCGGTAGCCTGCCGTGAAGTATTGTTCTTTGTAAACAAGTTCCCTTGTTTTCAACAGGTTATGGGCCCAGGAACTGTTCTAGATCTACATCTTAGCGGGATGGATCGGCAGCCAAACAAGCCTTTGGCACAGCAGAGTGTGATTGATTCACAATCTATACAAATCCGCCCAGACAGTGTGATGCTCTCGAATAATAAACAAGGTGTGCTCGCTTGACTGTGGATATACAACAGTAAAGCATATGTGAAGATTGGACAAATCAAGCATCCGAAAGATATTCAATTTGCAAAAAAGAGCTAACCGCGGTGGAGGTTGGTACTCGGATTCTGATGGCTTTTCCGCAAACGTGACCTTTAAGTGGTCTTGTTGTGTAGGGGTTATCACGCCTATCTAGAGAGTTGGAGGTTGAGGGTTCGAGTCCCTCTAAAACACGTGGATTCTTTTTCACAAATTGCATATCAATTTGTCCATTTCGGAACATGTGCTGTGCATATGCACAGCCAAGATATTTAACAAAGAAAAGATTTTCGTGCGTAGGTCCTTCATAGCTCAGTAGTGAAAGCACCTGTCTAGCGTACTGGATTCGTGGGATCAGACCCCGGTTACTCTCCAATACCTTTTCCGAACTAAATCTATCACATGTTGTGCATATGCAACACATAAATAGTTTCAGATACAATGCATTTGTTATTTTTGTGTTACTTTGTTGTGATTCAATTTATCGATATCGAAAGCAAATATATCGATATGACCGATATATTGAAAGCAAAATATCGATACAAAAATATCGGATATCGTAACAAAAATATCGATATTCCAATATATCGGTAGTATCGGAACGTACCCGACTAGAAGAGCATAACTAAAACTTAACACATTTTCAACATATTGTGATCTTTTTAACTTATTTTGATACAATTTTGTTCTTAGTAGCCATTATCTTTCAAATGTTGTAACAGGATTTTAACATAATAAGATTTAAAAAATGCCTAATACCGAATTACCCTACAGTAGGCAATTAAAATAGATGTGGCAAAGTCTCCTGCCATAGATATCACAAACGCTGATATAATTTGAAAAAGTTGTCTAATTTGTAATATTCTTAGCTTCATGTTCTTGAAAAATATTCTTGTTAAGAAAAAACTAATATTTCTGAATGTTAATCACAATCTGGAGACCTATTTGTATCTGATTCTGTTATAAATTTCTAACAAAATGTGTTATTTTTATGATAAAATTTGATAGTTTTTTGTTTCGAATAGTGTAATTTTTGATAGAAATTTTGATATTTTAACAACATCCTGCACCATATTTCTAACAAATTTTGTAATAAAAATTTTGTATAACATAATAACATATGATGATATAATTTTGATATGACCTTCTAGTCGGGTACCTACATTAACTATTGAAACAGAGTAATTTTCTCTCGTTTAACGGTACCTGCAGTTGCAAGCATATGACAATATAGAACAAGAACCTGTCGCTAGCCTACGAACAAGAACAAACTTTTATACTACGGAATATGAAATGTCACCCGTCGTTATTATCTGCGGCACCTTTATTCTGACATCATTTCCTCGCGTATCCAATGCTGTTTCATTCGAATGCCGCATTATGATGACAGCCATGTAAAAACATCCGCACCTACTTTCGGTGACATCGGGATGAGAGCGCTTCGAACAAATTGGTGTCAACATCAATATATGGAATGGAAGGGGTTCCTCCCGAAGGATTAGGCATGTTTCTCCATAACGTCGTGCGGGGCTTCTTTTGACTCTTTTGGCATAACGTAATTTACTTTACAATTCTTGCTTCAAAATGTTTAATGTAGCCCTCGATTTGTAAAAAGAAGCCCCGCACGACGGTACCATCAAATTCGGGTAGATTGTGCGGAGTGAAGAATACATCCACTTAAGTTGACATATATGAGAGTATTAAACGAGAGTATAAAACACAAAATATACAATATTATAGCCCTTTATTTGAATTGCATGTATGGGAAGCTAGAAGAAGCTGAAGCAACTGTACTGATGGTGATGACGAGAATCGCCCGAAACAAATTCCTAATGATACAATCAGAACGGCTTTGAAATTTTCTTCCCGCGTTGGAAGAGTGCTAAATCCTTACAGCCAGAGTTGGCTTCATCATAAGATTATGAAAAATAAATAAGAAATGCTGACTAATTCATAATCAAGAATACAATAATGGAACCTTTAATGATTGGACGGACAAACAAATACCAAAAAGATATACGAATTTTCGCCGACTCTGAACTTTCATTTTTCACATATTTCAGATTTGGGATGGCGTGTGACTCCAGCTCATGTATAGAAACGTTATCATAATCAACATGTTTCAGCTAGGCGTGATTTAAACTTTAAATGAAGCAAGCAATATAACGCGAACATTAGGCTTTGGCTGTCAAGCTATGTACTTGCAAAGCAGCGATGCCCGATCTACAGAAATTTCCATAGATCTACGGAATTGAATGCTTTCTATGGATCTACGGATCCGTAGATAAAAACTACGGAGATTTGAAAATTTCTGCGGAAATCTACGGAGTTTTTACCAATTTTGTTCAAGTTGAGTAAACATTATGTGTAAGTTCCTGATATATGGGTTTCTATTTGAAGGGAAAGACCGTTATAAATATTCATTGAAAATTATGTCCTATTGGTCTCCAAAATATCAATGGGACTAATGGGAGATAATAATAATTATTTTAAAAATTATAACAATCAAAAACTCCTTGGATATATAGAAAATGTTTTGTAAATTTATAAAAAATATGGAAATTTTATTGTTACCTCCTCAATTTAATAATTTCAGACAAAACTAATCCGAGGAGGGATTTGGATTAGATTTGGACTGGATTTGGATTAGATTTGGATTGGATTTGGATTGGATTTGGATTGGATTTGGATTGGATTTGGATTGGATTTGGATTGGATTTGGATTGGATTTGGATTGGATTTGGATTGGATTTGGATTGGATTTGGATTGGATTGGATTGGGTTTGGATTGGATTGGGTTGGGGTTGGGTTTGGGTTGGTTTGGATTGGGTTTGGATTGGATTTGGATTGGTTGGATTGGTTTGGATTGGTTTGGATTGGTTTGGATTGGTTTGGATTGGTTTGGATTGGTTTGGATTGGTTTGGATTGGTTTGGATTGGTTTGGTTGGTTTGGATTGGTTTGGTTGGTTTGGATTGGTTTGGATTGGTTTGGATTGGTTTGGATTGGTTTGGTTGGTTTGGATTGGTTTGGTTGGTTTGGATTGGTTTGGATTGGTTTGGATTGGTTTGGATTGGTTTGGATTGGTTTGGATTGGTTTGGATTGGTTTGGATTGGTTTGGATTGGTTTGGATTGGTTTGGATTGGTTTGGTTGGTTTGGATTGGTTTGGATTGGTTTGGATTGGTTTGGATTGGTTTGGATTGGTTTGGATTGGTTTGGATTGGTTTGGTTGGTTTGGATTGGTTTGGATTGGTTTGGATTGGTTTGGTTGGTTTGGATTGGTTTGGATTGGTTTGGATTGGTTTGGATTGGTTTGGATTGGTTTGGATTGGTTTGGATTGGTTTGGATTGGTTTGGATTGGTTTGGATTGGTTTGGATTGGTTTGGATTGGTTTGGATTGGTTTGGTTGGTTTGGATTGGTTTGGATTGGTTTGGATTGGTTTGGTTGGTTTGGATTGGTTTGGATTGGTTTGGATTGGTTTGGATTGGTTTGGATTGGTTTGGATTGGTTTGGATTGGTTTGGATTGGTTTGGATTGGTTTGGATTGGTTTGGATTGGTTTGGATTGGTTTGGATTGGTTTGGATTGGTTTGGTTGGTTTGGATTGGTTTGGATTGGTTTGGATTGGTTTGGATTGGTTTGGATTGGTTTGGTTGGTTTGGATTGGTTTGGATTGGTTTGGATTGGTTTGGTTGGTTTGGATTGGTTTGGATTGGTTTGGATTGGTTTGGATTGGTTTGGATTGGTTTGGATTGGTTTGGATTGGTTGGTTGGTTGGTTTGGATTGGTTTGGATTGGTTTGGATTGGTTTGGATTGGTTTGGATTGGTTTGGATTGGTTTGGATTGGTTTGGATTGGTTTGGATTGGTTTGGATTGGTTTGGATTGGTTTGGATTGGTTTGGATTGGTTTGGATTGGTTTGGATTGGTTTGGATTGGTTTGGATTGGTTTGGATTGGTTTGGTTGGTTTGGATTGGTTTGGATTGGTTTGGTTGGTTTGGATTGGTTTGGATTGGTTTGGTTGGTTTGGATTGGTTTGGTTGGTTTGGATTGGTTTGGATTGGTTGGTTGGTTGGTTTGGATTGGTTTGGTTGGATTGGTTTGGATTGGTTTGGATTGGTTTGGATTGGTTTGGATTGGTTTGGTTGGTTTGGATTGGTTTGGATTGGTTTGGATTGGTTTGGATTGGTTGGATTGGTTTGGATTGGTTTGGATTGGTTTGGATTGGTTTGGATTGGTTTGGTTGGTTTGGATTGGTTTGGTTGGTTTGGATTGGTTTGGATTGGTTTGGATTGGTTTGGATTGGTTTGGATTGGTTTGGATTGGTTTGGATTGGTTTGGATTGGTTTGGATTGGTTTGGATTGGTTTGGATTGGTTTGGATTGGTTTGGTTGGTTTGGATTGGTTTGGTTGGTTTGGTTGGTTTGGATTGGTTTGGATTGGTTTGGATTGGTTTGGATTGGTTTGGATTGGTTTGGTTGGTTTGGATTGGTTTGGATTGGTTTGGTTGGTTGGTTTGGATTGGTTTGGATTGGTTTGGATTGGTTTGGATTGGTTTGGATTGGTTTGGATTGGTTTGGATTGGTTTGGATTGGTTTGGATTGGTTTGGATTGGATTTGGATTGGTTTGGTTGGTTTGGATTGGTTTGGATTGGTTTGGATTGGTTTGGATTGGTTTGGATTGGTTTGGATTGGTTTGGATTGGTTTGGTTGGTTTGGATTGGTTTGGATTGGTTTGGTTGGTTTGGATTGGTTTGGATTGGTTTGGATTGGTTTGGATTGGTTTGGTTGGTTTGGATTGGTTTGGATTGGTTTGGATTGGTTTGGATTGGTTTGGATTGGTTTGGATTGGTTTGGATTGGTTTGGATTGGTTTGGTTGGTTTGGATTGGTTTGGATTGGTTTGGATTGGTTTGGATTGGTTTGGATTGGTTTGGATTGGTTTGGATTGGTTTGGATTGGTTTGGATTGGTTTGGATTGGTTTGGATTGGTTTGGATTGGTTTGGATTGGTTTGGTTGGTTTGGTTGGTTTGGATTGGTTTGGTTTGGATTGGTTTGGATTGGTTTGGATTGGTTGGATTGGTTTGGTTGGTTTGGATTGGTTTGGATTGGTTTGGTTGGTTTGGATTGGTTTGGATTGGTTTGGATTGGTTTGGATTGGTTTGGATTGGTTTGGATTGGTTTGGATTGGTTTGGATTGGTTTGGTTGGTTTGGATTGGTTTGGATTGGTTTGGATTGGTTTGGATTGGTTTGGATTGGTTTGGATTGGTTTGGATTGGTTTGGATTGGTTTGGATTGGTTTGGATTGGTTTGGATTGGTTTGGTTGGTTTGGATTGGTTTGGATTGGTTTGGATTGGTTTGGATTGGTTGGTTTGGTTTGGATTGGTTTGGATTGGTTTGGATTGGTTTGGTTGGTTTGGATTGGTTTGGATTGGTTTGGATTGGTTTGGATTGGTTTGGTTGGTTTGGATTGGTTTGGATTGGTTTGGATTGGTTTGGATTGGTTTGGATTGGTTTGGATTGGTTTGGATTGGTTTGGATTGGTTTGGATTGGTTTGGATTGGTTTGGATTGGTTTGGATTGGTTTGGATTGGTTTGGATTGGTTTGGATTGGTTTGGATTGGTTTGGATTGGTTTGGATTGGTTGGATTGGTTTGGATTGGTTTGGATTGGTTTGGATTGGTTTGGATTGGTTTGGATTGGTTTGGATTGGATTTGGATTGGTTTGGATTGGTTTGGATTGGTTTGGATTGGTTTGGATTGGTTTGGATTGGTTTGGATTGGTTTGGATTGGTTTGGATTGGTTTGGATTGGTTTGGTTGGTTTGGATTGGTTTGGATTGGTTTGGATTGGTTTGGATTGGTTTGGATTGGTTTGGATTGGTTTGGATTGGTTTGGATTGGTTTGGATTGGTTTGGATTGGTTTGGATTGGTTTGGATTGGTTTGGATTGGTTTGGATTGGTTTGGATTGGTTTGGATTGGTTTGGATTGGTTTGGATTGGTTTGGATTGGTTTGGATTGGTTTGGATTGGTTTGGTTGGTTTGGATTGGTTTGGATTGGTTTGGATTGGTTTGGATTGGTTTGGTTGGTTTGGATTGGTTTGGATTGGTTTGGATTGGTTTGGATTGGTTTGGTTGGTTTGGATTGGTTTGGATTGGTTTGGATTGGTTTGGTTGGTTTGGATTGGTTTGGATTGGTTTGGATTGGTTTGGATTGGTTTGGATTGGTTTGGTTGGTTTGGTTGGTTTGGATTGGTTTGGATTGGTTTGGATTGGTTTGGATTGGTTTGGATTGGTTTGGTTGGTTTGGTTGGTTTGGATTGGTTTGGATTGGTTTGGATTGGTTTGGATTGGTTTGGATTGGTTTGGATTGGTTTGGTTGGTTTGGATTGGTTTGGATTGGTTTGGTTGGTTTGGATTGGTTTGGATTGGTTTGGTTGGTTTGGATTGGTTTGGATTGGTTTGGATTGGTTTGGATTGGTTTGGTTGGTTTGGATTGGTTTGGATTGGTTTGGATTGGTTTGGATTGGTTTGGTTGGTTTGGATTGGTTTGGATTGGTTTGGATTGGTTTGGATTGGTTTGGATTGGTTTGGATTGGTTTGGATTGGTTTGGTTGGTTTGGATTGGTTTGGATTGGTTTGGTTGGTTTGGATTGGTTTGGTTGGATTGGTTTGGTTTGGATTGGTTTGGATTGGTTTGGATTGGTTTGGATTGGTTTGGATTGGTTTGGTTGGTTTGGATTGGTTTGGATTGGTTTGGATTGGTTTGGATTGGATTTGGATTGGTTTGGATTGGTTTGGATTGGTTTGGATTGGTTTGGTTGGTTTGGATTGGTTTGGATTGGTTTGGATTGGTTTGGATTGGTTTGGTTGGTTTGGATTGGTTTGGATTGGTTTGGATTGGTTGGATTGGTTTGGTTGGTTTGGATTGGTTTGGATTGGTTTGGATTGGTTTGGATTGGTTTGGTTGGTTGGTTGGTTGGATTGGTTGGATTGGTTTGGATTGGTTTGGATTGGTTTGGATTGGTTTGGATTGGTTTGGATTGGTTTGGATTGGTTTGGATTGGTTTGGATTGGTTTGGATTGGTTTGGATTGGTTTGGATTGGTTTGGATTGGTTTGGATTGGTTTGGTTGGTTTGGATTGGTTTGGATTGGTTTGGATTGGTTTGGTTTGGTTTGGATTGGTTTGGATTGGTTTGGATTGGTTTGGATTGGTTTGGATTGGTTTGGATTGGTTTGGATTGGTTTGGATTGGTTTGGATTGGTTTGGATTGGTTTGGATTGGTTTGGATTGGTTTGGATTGGTTTGGTTGGTTTGGTTGGTTTGGATTGGTTGGATTGGTTGGTTTGGATTGGTTTGGATTGGTTTGGATTGGTTTGGATTGGTTTGGATTGGTTTGGATTGGTTTGGATTGGTTTGGATTGGTTTGGTTGGTTTGGATTGGTTTGGATTGGTTTGGTTGGTTTGGATTGGTTTGGATTGGTTTGGATTGGTTTGGATTGGTTTGGTTGGTTTGGATTGGTTTGGATTGGTTTGGATTGGTTTGGATTGGTTTGGTTGGTTTGGATTGGTTTGGTTGGATTTGGATTGGTTTGGATTGGTTTGGATTGGTTTGGATTGGTTTGGATTGGTTTGGATTGGATTTGGATTGGTTTGGTTGGATTGGATTGGTTTGGATTGGTTTGGTTGGTTTGGATTGGTTTGGATTGGTTTGGATTGGTTTGGATTGGTTTGGATTGGTTTGGATTGGTTTGGTTGGTTTGGATTGGTTTGGATTGGTTGGATTGGTTTGGATTGGATTGGTTTGGATTGGTTTGGATTGGTTTGGTTGGTTTGGATTGGTTGGTTGGTTTGGTTGGTTTGGATTGGTTTGGATTGGTTTGGATTGGTTTGGATTGGTTTGGATTGGATTTGGTTGGTTTGGATTGGTTTGGATTGGTTTTGATTGGATTTGGATTGGTTTGATTGGTTTTGATTGGATTTGATTGGTTTGGATTGGTTTGGATTGGATTTGGATTGGTTTGGATTGGATTTGGATTGGTTTGGATTGGTTTGGATTGGTTTGGATTGGTTGGATTGGTTTGGATTGGTTTGGATTGGTTTGGATTGGTTTGGTTGGTTTGGATTGGTTTGGTTGGTTTGGATTGGTTTGGATTGGTTGGATTGGTTTGGTTGGTTTGGATTGGTTTGGATTGGTTTGGATTGGTTTGGTTGGTTTGGATTGGTTTGGATTGGTTTGGATTGGTTTGGATTGGTTTGGATTGGTTTGGATTGGTTTGGATTGGTTTGGATTGGTTTGGTTGGTTTGGATTGGTTTGGATTGGTTTGGTTGGTTTGGATTGGTTTGGATTGGTTTGGATTGGTTTGGATTGGTTGGATTGGTTTGGATTGGATTGGTTGGTTGGATTGGTTGGTTTGGATTGGTTTGGATTGGTTTGGATTTAATTTGGATTTAATTTGGTTTAATTTGGATTAGATTTGGATTGGTTTGGATTGGTTTGGATTGGTTTGGATTGGTTTGGATTGGTTTGGATTGGTTTGGATTGGATTTGAATTGGATTTGGATTGGATTTTGATTGGTTTGGATTGGTTTGATTGGATTTTGATTGGTTTGATTGGTTTGGATTGGATTTGGATTGGATTTGGATTGGATTTGGATTGGATTTGGATTGGATTTGGATTGGATTTGGATTGGATTTGGATTGGATTTGGATTGGATTTGGATTGGATTTGGATTGGATTGGATTTGGATTGGATTTGGATTGGATTTGGATTTAATTTGGATTTAATTTGGATTTAATTTGGATTAGATTTGGATTGGATTTGGATTGGATTTGGATTGGATTTGGATTGGATTTGGATTGGATTTGGATTGGATTTTGATTGGATTTGGATTGGATTTTGATTGGATTTTGATTGGATTTTGATTGGATTTGGATTGGATTTGGATTGGATTTGGATTGGATTGGATTTGGATTGGATTTGGATTGGATTTGGATTGGATTTGGATTGGATTTGGATTGGATTTGGATTGGATTTGGATTGGATTTGGATTGGATTTGGATTGATGGGTGACCCTGTGTGACCGAACCATCAGCTCGATTATGGATGTGATATTTTTCGCAATTAATACATCGAAATAGAAATTTTGTTGCGTTATTGCAACGGAATGAGATGTGACATACGTGTTCAACCATTTGTGTCCTACTACACCATTTCTCCTTGCTCCGGTGTAACGAAACGAACATTTTCATATTTGATGAAATCCATTATACCTCTAATGATCCAGAGAGTTAAAGTATAAAGTACTGTAGTAGTAAAAAATAAAGAATAATTTAATGATTTTTTTCCGGGGTCATGTCAAATACTTACCAACTGATGTTACCAATCCAAAAGAGAAAAGTAAAGAGGCGACCAAAAGTAATCCTTGTTCGAACTCTTTATTCCACTCAGGAGCTAACAAAATACCCATAACAATACATCCTCCAAATATTCCAATCAATAGAATCACGTAAACGAACGAAACAAACTTTAGATGGTATTCGACATATTTCAAACGACGCTGGGGAAGACAAATGACAAACAATAACTACCTTCATGAAAAATGATAAAATCCAAACAAGCTTACCAGCACGATTCCTGCAATCAGGTATACATCGAATATACAGGAAATAGTCGCAAAAATGACTCCAAGCAATCCCACAATTGAGTGATCATCTACAATAAATAAACGGTTAATGGCTTTTGGTGAATTTTTGGGTATTGTAACATTCTCGGATGGCACAACACTAGTAACAGTGTATCAGCAGACGTGAATAGGTTGGTTTCAAAAGTGAACATAATCCAGTTAATAATGAATATAGGGAGTGAGTGCTAGTAATGGACCCCTTAACGACGGAAACTTACTTCAATCGCTTCGCTGATGATGATGATGATGATGATGATGGTCCCGCCACATACCCCTACAAAGGTTTGAGCTAGACGATTTATCTTTAAGATAATTGATTGAATTTAATTTTCAACAATTTAATCAAATTTGCAAAACAAAACAAAACGATCTGATTACCATCACAGATATAAATTTCATAACTTTCCATTACTATCCAGCAAAAATAATAAATGTAAAAACTGTTTAATTCATCTACAGATTCTCATAAGTATCAGTAGTGATGCTTCGAGTTCATAAAAATGCAAAACTTGTGATACCTCTCGCACAGATTTCAAAAGTTCCACCAAGAATCGCGTTTCATGTTATTACAAGTAACGTTAGCCACTCGAAAGCATCAATAATAATCTAATAAACTATGTCGTTGTCAACAAAATCAAAACTTGTGTTACCGCTCCGTCGATATCAAAAGTTTTGTTATCAACCGCGGAAACCAAACTCTACTAGATAGCCTATTACTAATCCGCAGAATCATTGAAACAGCTGAAAAAGCGCAAGTCTGTACATAAATTTAAAAATCATTCATATCTGCTTTACGCGCGCGAGGCTCAAACTTTTGTAGACTACACAAAAAAAGGTCAAATTACAATTACGTCAATAAATATAAAATCCATCATCATCATCGAGGCGAACAAAATAGTTTATTAGTGCCTCAATAATTGAAAAACACAATTGTCCAAACAAAATATCCGTAGGTCAAACTTCGTCAAGATACAATAATTAATGATTTTTAAAAAGTCAACTAAGTAGCTGCTTAAAATACAGCTTTTACGTGTGAAACACAAAGTCTCTTGAATTGTGATAATGTCGTTGCACGTTTGATATGTGTAGGCATCGAATTGAAATCATTGATACCTTTAAAAAACAAAGAATTTTGTGAAGCTCCATGCAAAAAGTTGGGTGTTCTTACATCCTCCGCGTTTCTAGTGTTATATCTATGAATGTCACTTCCTCTTTCAATTCGATCACACAAATATCGAGGCAGCAAACCATTTACTACTTTAAAAATGAACACCATTGTTAAATACACAATTCTTTGCTTCACCGAGAGCCACTGCAATGCATCCAACAAAAAAGTTGAGGAAGTGAATCTGTTACATCTTAAAATCAAACGCATAATCTTATTCTGCAAGCGCTGCAATCTCGATATTTGTGTTTGATTTGCTAAAAACAAAATGGAAGGGCAAAAGTCCAAGTGAGGAGAGATGATTGATTTGTACAACTGTATTTTACTAGCTGTATTTAATTCGTTTTTCAGTCGACATAGGATTCCATACTTCTTGGCTATTTTCTTGATGACATTGTCAATATGTTGGTCAAATTTCAATTTATCATCAATAATCACGCCAAGATATTTAATTTCCCGTACGCGATCAAGAGTCTCGTCATCAATTTTCACAGAGACATTATCAATTGAACGATTTCGCGAAATAACCATATACTTTGTTTTACTAATATTCAATTTTAATTGTTTGTACTTCAACCATCTACTTAAAGAATGCAAATCTTCATTCAAGTGTTCAATCGCTTCCTCCAGATTTTGAGCTGCAATGAATATTACAGTATCATCAGCAAACAAATTAATATCACAATAACGTAAGACCCGTCGCATGTCATTAATGTACATAATGAACCCTAATACACTTCCCTGTGGTACACCAAGGTCATTCTCCACGGGACACGACACATAATCATTGAAAGCAGTCCGTTGGGATCTGTCAGACAAATAGCTTTCAAACCATTTGTATGCAGAACCCGAAATTCCAAAGCGCTTAACAGTTTTCAACAATAAGGGCCGAGAAATTGTCTCAAAAGCGCGTTTGAGATCCAAAACACAGCTAGAATAGTATCTTTACGCTCCATATTTTCCTTCCATTTAGATAATACCAGGTTCAATGCAGTTTCACAGGAATGACCTTCCCTGTAACCTGATTGTTCCGGTATTAACAAGTTATTACTATTTAAATATGTAATTAGCTGGCCTTTAACTACAAGTTCTAAAATTTTCTCTAATGTGTGCAACATGTTGATGGGACGAAACTCTTCGGCTTTAATCGTTCCAGCAACTTTTTGTATTGGAATCACTAGTGATTCCTTCCAAACATGCGGCACGTGCCCAGTTTGTAACGATTCATTTATAAGGTCCAGCAAGTTGCGTCCAATGACATGAAAGCAATCTTGAATAACTCTAGCATTAACATTATCAACTCCAGCCGTTTTACCTAAAGAAAAGCAAATGTTTTAAGTTCTTCAAAAGTAATCGGGTGAAAACAATCAAATCTACAGTTAATATTTATCGGCTGTTTTATTTCATCAGGCTCATCCACTAACTCGATAGATCGGTTAATGGATAAGACACTATTGACGAAATAATCGTTGAATTTAGATGCAATTTCTTGTTCTGACTGTTCTAATGTGCCATTGAAAGTTATGGACCGCGGCTTGCAACTACTAGGCTTTAATAATGATTTCAATATTTTCCATAACTCTTTGCTGTTGTTTTGATGCTGATAAATTTTCCTCTGAATATACTCGCAACGTGTACGTGTCAAAGATTGCGAATATTTGTTCCGCGCTACCTGATACCTATTCCAATGATTTTCATTATTAGTTCTACGAAACTTTTTATACAATTTATCTCTTTTACGTTTCAGGCGCAAAAGATCTAAATTATACCAGCTGTTAGAATTATGCAAAGTTACTAACTTCTGTTCTACTAATTGATTGGTACAGGATTTCAAAACGTTTGTAAGAACAGCTGATCTTTCATCTATATTACCGGAATTTTCTTGAAAATCCACGTTTCTTTCGACAAGACCCGAAATTGCTTGTTTAGAATATTTTCTCCAGCACTTCATTTTAATTAAATTACTATCATTACTATTATTGTCGGTAACGTTAATGACTAGCGTTTCATGATCAGTTACTTTTAAATCATCACTCGTTTCGCTAGTTACAGAATCAAAATTTGTATACACATGATCAATCAAAGTTCTACTGTGCTGGGAAATACGCGTATAAGAATTTACTTTTTGTTTCAAATTAAAAAAATCCGCTAAATGTTTCAAATGATTCGAATTGGAATCGTCACACCAATTGATATTAAAATCACCAGCAATTACATTTAATTTACTAGGATCTATAAATGACTCAAACCAGTTTTCCAAAATTTCAATAAAACGCTGGTCACTTGCACTGGGAGAGTGATATAAAACACCATAATTACCCATCTTCATGCCACGTACAACTGCAATGCCTAAGAACCAGTTTCCATCACAAACTTCGTTTAATTGAAGCTTGAACTGAACTGATTCTTTGACATAAATAGCAACACCGCCAGTGTGTCTAGAATGTGATAAACAAGCAGCTACACTATAACCCGGAATGCTATACTGATCAAATGCTTCAATGTCGACTATATGAGTTTCAGAGAAAAACACTAAAAATGGACGTTTATCTTCTACAATCTTACGTAATGCAACGTAGTTTGTAGACAAACCCGCAATATTCAAATACAAAATATCGAATCTGCTCACATTTCTACTAGAACTTGGTTGCTATTCATTGAAACGTAAGCTGCTCTTTTCCGTTCAACTAATCGCTTATAAACACTACACTCAGTACTGAAGGCACTGTGGTTCACGTCCAATTTCATTTTACGTTCGGAATTCATTTTATTACAATTGACACATTTCAATACAGTTGACGTGCATTCGGATGTCTTGTGACGATCGCTGCACTTTGAGCACGCAATGCTGTTTTTGCAATCCGTACTCATGTGCCCAAATTCTCCACATTGAAAACATCTCAAAACACTAATTTCGGGAACAACAAGGCACCGATCAAACCTTATGTTAACTTTTCTCGCGGTCAACAAACAACTATAAGTCTCTTTATCGACTTCAATAACAACATTGTTCTTGTTATACTTAAAACGTGGATTTTCATACATTCTTATTACTTTAACATCATTTATTGCGATGTCTTCATTCTGATCTTTCAAAATCTGAATGAATTCATCGGAAGAAAACTTATCGCACATTCCCATCACTTTTAGTCTTGGCACCGATGAGGGAACAACAGCATTATAGTTTTCACCCAGATCGCTTTGAATGCCATTTTTCACAACATCAACATTAAATCCTGTTGCACACTCAGCAATAATAGAGCCATTTTCCCGTTTCTAAAGTTACTGATCCTGTGTGTTTTCGGATCCAGTTTACTATTCAAAAATTTACGAGTATCATCGCTACTCTGGTTGGACTCTTTCGGTTTAATCACAATGACCGGACGAGCCTTACGAGGGACCTTTACTTCCTTAGGCGCAGTGACTTTTTTCATTACTTTGACGTTATTTTTCCCAACATTACTTTTAACAATATCCGCGAAACTAACATTTTCTGGCATTGCAATATCAGATGTGTCGTCAACATCTTGTACCTTACGCTTTTTCGTTTTGGGAGTCAAATTAGGCCCCGTAGCCTTTCGCGATGTACCTTGCATTTCATTCATTCCAGTTACATTTCTACTCAGGTTAAATTGAAAAATGAACATTTCATATTTTCCATTTCTTTGCTGATCGAATTTTTGAGACCATTAACAGCCTCGTTCAAAACCTCAGATACATTTTTCTGCAATTTCTCAATACCGATTAACAACGCGCTGTCTATTTGGGCAGTAATGTGATTCCGAATATCACCGATCGAATCAGAAAGAGAAGAAAGTTTCTTCATCTCTTCATCGAAACGAATGGTATTCGGAACCTGTACATTCTGTCCGTCGCAAGATCGACTAGATAGACAGTCACAACACTTGAAAAAACATTTGCATTCTCCGTAATCAATCTAGCCGCTGCCTTCGCTTCAATAGGAGAGCAGCGGGCAGGAAAAAAATTCCCACATTGAAAACAACACAGTGTGAGATCGTTGATTGCGATCCCACTTTACCCTTTTCGCACTCCATCCTCTACACAGCAGTGGACTCAAACATGCAACAACACACTACACTATCCACAGAGAATAAAAGAAATGGGGCAAGCAAATGAACAACAACAGCTTGCCGCGCGAAGCTATAGGTAGAACTATGGCTTCACGGGATGCTGTGTTGAGTAATAAATGTTAAATTAAACGAAAATTTGGCACGGAGGCTTAATGCCTCCTACTTATCCTGTTATAATCACGAAAAGGGCACACGATAGAAATATTTTTCCCGCGGCACAAGTTCACTTTCACACGTAAAAATTAACTTTTCTTTCCGCACAGAGGCAAACAAACTATGATGTCCACCATCACCACACAGAATGAACAAATTGCCATTCTGCAGCCGTAGATGACAAGGAACAGGTATCAGCATCGCATTTCGTACATAACACATTGTAAAACATTCATTTTTACTACAAAAATATGTATTTTAAACTTATGTAGCCAGGTTGTCTATTATGGCCGCAACATCGAGTTTGTTTACATACGTATTATGGTCCCCCCATTTGATTTACATGTTCCATTTCCACATGTTCCTGTTGCCGGTTTTTGTTCAAGGGGTCCATTATACGCACGGGGTCCATTACTAGCACTCACTCCCTAATTGTTTCACGGATGTGGCTTTTTCAATCTGAGGATAATCAAAATGGCAAAATTTTTATATTTTCAAGGAATATAAAGTATTCGAGAAAGTTCAGCACAAATTCATGCGGGAGTTAATGTTTAAGAAAAAAATCTAGGATAAATTTTTGGATTGCCAATCCAGAGATAGCGAATTAGATTCTCGTTCCGTTCTAGGATGCTTTTGGGTTGGAAACTGTCTCGACACACTGGGCATAGTGCAGTGGTCCCCAGCATGCTTACTATCTAGGGTCGCATAGAAATTTTGCATTGTGAAAGCGGGCCACAGTACATTTGCATGATTTGTTTTTAATTTCATGCAGAATTTCACAGCTTAATCAAAATGATTTTAAATATCTATTTCACATTTCAATAAAATTTTGTTGCGATGAATCTATTTAAATAACATACATAAGAACATTTTATTCTACGGGTTTTATCACCGTAGCTGACTTTTAGTTGATGCTAACAGATACTTTTGTGGTAGCGGACTTGACACGAGAAAAATATTTTCGCATCAACATGTTTTTAGCATAGTTTGCAGAATATATATTAATCTATTTTCCCAATTGATCATATTGTCCGATTCTAAGATTCTGAATTTTTGTTGAAGAAGTATTGTTCACTACACACAACAATAACGATTCCTTAACCCCATTCTATCGGCTATCAAGAACTTTAAATATGCAAACGCAGCTTAGTGTTCATTAAGCACTTCCACAGTTATTAACTGCGAGGTTTCTTAGCCAGGTTACCATTTTTGCATTCGTATATCATGAGGCTAACACGATGATACTTTTATGCCCAGGGAAGTCGATTCAATTTCCAATCCGAAAATTGCCTAGACCGGCACCGGAAATCGAACCCAGCCACCCTCAGCATGGTCTTGCTTTGTAGCTGCGCGTCTTACCGCACGGCTAAGGAGGGCCCCTGCAAAACTTATGCGTGTATCTTTTTTGGGCAGTCAAAATATTGAAATCTCTTAATTCTGTGTCATTGATCAGACACAAATTAAGATTTCGAGATACCATTGAGCATAACTTGTCGTGTCTGTCGTAGCCACGCAAATCCGTTAATCAACTTACTTTTTGACGTAAACTACGTCTAACGGGAAGACTCGGATACAGGGTGTAAAACGGAAATTTCCAAATTCGAGACCGTCACGAAATTAGGATAGATTTCAATCGCTAATAGCTCCTTTATCTTACGATGGATTTTCGAGATTTTATTATCAATCGAATCGGAAACTCTCCAGCAATTTTTTATGCCCATTGGAACTATTGAATATTAGCGTAAAAACATTGAAAATCCCAATTCTTTAGAAACCCAGTAAAATTTCAGGGTTTCGTTACGGCCGCCATATGGTGCGGTTGGTTCTTGCGCTCTACTTTTGTGCGGTGATTCGCTCAAAAACTAGAACAAAAGAGCCATGACCGCGGTCGAAGCAAAAGAGTAATGTTTATGAAAAAGTGCTTTAGGTGCTGGACATGTTCGCCCTTGCTAATAATTATTTAAAGCTTACACTGATGGACATAATTATACTTCAAATTTTCATTGTAATCCCTCTAAATGCATAAACAGGTTTATGTTAAAAGGCAATCGTAGACTAACATTATAAAGCCAATTTTGATGTAAACTGCGTCTAAGGGGAAGACTGGGATACAATTTGTACAATAGGGACACGGCAGGTATTTTCGTCCTTCGTCGTATGGGTCGAAACCTATGAAAGCAACGTCCATTTGCTGGAACTACACTTTAGCAGAACGTTTCTCCTGAGCTTACGATTCGGTACGGATGAGTTCGGCAAAAAAATGTCTCTTTTATTGGTTTTCGAGACTATGACGAAAAGACGAAAATGCCTGCCGTAACCCTGTTTCAAAATTGAGGACCATTTCTTAGGCAATTACCTTTGAGATGCATTAACCACTCTAAGTCGAATAGGTAATAGTCGAAGAAAGGCATCATCACCACTGGGGAATGAATTCGGGTTTTTTTTTTGAGTGAAAATTTTAAATTGTCGCATTCAATTTTTTTCATATTTTGAATTACGTCAATTTTGTTCGAAATCAGTAACATCAGCAGAGATTCCATGTTGCCGTGCCACATTGCATAGTTCGATAAACCGTGAAGCGATAGATGTAGGGGAGAACGGTCTAAAATGCACCCCTTAAGCTTTTTCGATGTTTTCGCCCATATAAACAAAAATACCCAACCATTTCAACGTATAGGTGCAAACCCAGCTACATTTCACAATGATCTCCTATTCACAACAATAAGTTTGTTTTGAAAATAGGTCTGGGGCAAAACGCCCGAATGGTGGTCTAAAACGACTCAATTGCATGTAAAATGATGGTGAACGCATGGTTGTTTGTTTTTTCTTAATGGATTGAACTACAATCTTACGGATGTGGTGGAAAAATAGCAAATCGTTAAATTTAAGTGAATATGAAGGGATTTTGCTGAACTTTTCCAATGGAGCTCAATGATGGATAACTAATTATGAATTGTAATGGTAATATTCGTTCATAAATGCACTACAACAGATTATAAGAGTGATTTTATGAGTGAGGCCATTTTGCCCCAGGGGTGCATTTTGGACCATTCTCCCCTACTTGCTTTTGGAAATTTTTGATGTCATGTCCATCGAACTATTTCATTTATTACGCGACGCAGAGAATACACTATTTGAACACTTACCCAAGCTAATTCAGCTAAATGTAGTCATGTAACTACTGTTCTAATGTTAGCCAAATGAGTGTTATAATGAATATTATGCAACCCATTTGATTTGACAACGTTCATTAAAGCACCCATTTCGTTGGTATGGAAAAGTAGGCCGTTTTATGACTCAACAGTGCTGTAAACCAGATATTATGATCAGGAATTGCAAAAAGTTAATTACAGTCGCCTTTCCACATCTCCATATTGAAGGGACCATCGAGATAAGGAGAGATCAAGGAATTAAAATGGGTAGTAGAAGGAAAAAATCTCGGTGCAGAACATACTCGCGAAATATCGAATCGTGGGAAAATCAATTTAACACGTAAAAGAATTACATAAATATTAACATTGGCGTAACTACCTCGGAAGCCCTGGGGGGGGGGGTGGGTGGTCTATAGCCCCTTTATATTTTTTTTTTCGAAATTGACCCTCTTTTTGAAAATTCTCGAACATTTTAACATCTCATCAAGTTATCAGCGGTAATGTGACAAATGCAGTCCAAACACGTGCACGTGTGCACGTGTGAGCAACAACACACAGTCTATGTTTAATTGCGCTCGACTAGCGTCAGGCAGTGGATATATTTGCATACTTCATGAATATTCAATCTATCTCAAATGAAAAAAAAAATAGTGCAACTTTCCGTGGATTCCGCCGAGAATCTTCCAAGAATTCTGATGAGAATCCTTTAGTAATCCTGATTGGAATGTTCCAGGGACTCCGACGGGAATCTCTAG
Source organism: Armigeres subalbatus (assembly GCF_024139115.2). Taxonomy (NCBI): domain Eukaryota; kingdom Metazoa; phylum Arthropoda; class Insecta; order Diptera; family Culicidae; genus Armigeres; species Armigeres subalbatus. The sequence continues at coordinate 239,585,568 of NC_085141.1, forward strand.
ATATTTCGACGAGAATATCGATGGGAGCCTCCAGGGATCATGAAGGGAATCCACCAGAGATTTTGGAAGGAATGTTTCAGGAATTCCAAAAGAAAAATTTCAAGGATTCCGACGAGAATGTATCAGGGATCCTTCACCCTCCAGGAATTTCGACGTGAATATTTCAGGAATTTGAAGGGGAATATTCCAGGGATTTCGTCGAAAACCCTCCAGGAATTCCAATATGATGGTTCCATGTATTTCATGAGCAATGTTCCAGGGATGATGACGCATATCGTCGAAGAATTCCGAAGCAATCCGTCGAAGGACTTCGAAGCAAATCGTCGAGCGACTCCGAATTAATCCTTCAGTTATTTCGAAAAGAACCCTCCAGCGATCCCGAAGGGAATCCTCCAAGGATGTTGACGTCGAAACGTCGAATGATTTTGAAGCAATTCTTCGCGGGATTCCGAAGCTAATCGTCAGCCGGATTCACGGTGCTTTATTTACCGTTATTATAAAAATAAATATACCATTCAATCGACAGCCGCCATTTGATTCCTACTATAATTCTACGCTTCTGGACAAATTTTCAAAAAAATCGTTTGCAGGGATTTTTGAGTTACGCCATTTTTAAATTTTTCGAGGAAAAACGCCCCATAAACCGATTAAAAATCCATAGCACAACGTAATAACTTAAAAACAAACAAGTTTTTTATTGTGCAAAATCAATTAAATCTCTATACCCACAAAAAAAAAACATTTTCCTTTGGAGCAATAGGGTAACCGCGCCTTTAGTGGTGGTAGCACCAATAGTGGAGGTAGTATGATTTTGTTTTGTAATTATACACTCTACTATAGTTTCAGTTGATACATTATGGTAAAAATATGATGTTAATTACAACTTTTCATAAAATTTCGATTGAAACCAAATGATGTTTCTCAATGAAATTTACTCCCCTGTCCCTATAGTGGAACAACTGTGCGTAGCTCTGGAAGGTGCAATTCGAAGATCTTGTGTGCAAAGTCTTACAATAAGTCTTACATGTTCCTTGGTTTTGCGTATGACATCGACATCATTGGTGTAGATTGCAGTGCAATGGAAGAATCTTTTAAACGGAAGAGTGGAATAATAGGACTGACTGATCATGAATTTTGTCAAAACTATGTACCTGGTGGCTGGCAGTGAGCGTTGCAGCCCAAACTGAGTTAGTCCCGAGGTTGAATGGGTTGGATGCAATTTGAGGTTGTCGACGAATTCATATATCTTGGAACACTCATTATATGTGATAATGACGTTATCCGCGAGGTTTTCACCTGTTGCAGCTGTCACGTGTTGCAGCTGCAAGTAGAACTAGCCTACAAACACGGACAAAGCTAGCTCTGTATACATCGTTGATTCGTCCAGTAGCCATGTACGACCATGAAGCATGGTCGTTCAAAGATACAGAACATCGAATTTTAGGAGTATTTGAGTGGAAAATACTTGGCAATGCGGTGGAAAATTAAGAATGGCTCAGACGCTTGAATCAATTGCGCCAAGTGTACAAACATGCAGACATTGGCAGGCTTTTAAAATACGGCATATTACAGTGGGGTGGACATAATGCACGTATGCCGAAAGAGAGACCAGCAAAAGTCATGTTTAGCATAGAACCTGGAAGAGGACATTGGCTCCAGGGTAGACCATGCACTCGCTGGCTGTGTGCAATCCTGGAAGATGCGCGTAAAATGCGTGTGTTGTAGGCGTGCCGGGGGATCTGTGACTGGCGGCCCTAGAACGAGCGACCTAGAACAAGATATTACAGTCGGTTTTGCTCCGGATAACATGGAGTGTACGACCATTATATACAGGCAGATAGATATTTAATTGATTTTGCATTAAAAAAAAAACTCGTTTGCAATTTATTACGTTGTGCTATGGATTTTTAATTGATTTACAAGGCATTTTTCATCAAAAAACTTAAAAATGGCATAACTCAAAAATCTAGCCAACGGTTTTTTTGAAAATTTGTCCAGAAACGTAGAATTATAGTAGGAATCGAATGGCGACTGCATATTGAATGGTATATTTATTTTCATAATAACGGTAAATGAAGCACCGTGCTAGAGATCCCAACGCAGATCATTTGCAAAACGTCGAGAGACTCCGAATTAAATCTTCAAAGGATTACGAAGCAAATCGCTTCGATTCTGATTTGTCAAGGAATTCCTAAACCAATCTTAAAACGAATCTGGAGATATTCCGGAGCAAATCAACGAGAGATTCTAAAGCAAATCCTCCATGGAAGGGTATTTTTCACAGATTCCCAAGGGTATTGCTTAACAATACTGGAAAGAATCCAGTAGGAATTCTTCAGGATTACGATTGGAATACTTCGATGAATCCGAAAAGAATTCTTAAGAGATTGAAGTGAGAATTCTTCTCGAATTCTGATGAGAATCCTTCTCCGATGCTGATGGGAATCTTTCTCAGAATTCAGAAACAAGCTAATTTTTCTTCCACTCATTTCATTAAGTATGATAGAGTGAATATGAGAGATAACTCTTTAGTCTTTCATTCATTATGCTATATGTTGCTATATGTAATTCATTATGCTATATGTTGAAAACTGATATCACTGCTAACTAACTTATCAAATCCTAGGGGGGGCTAATTTTTCTCTAGGGAGGGCTATAGAAAATAAGCGTTGGACACTTGCAAACAAATGACGTGTTCACGCCTCAAGAAACGAACACTGAATGATCTTCATTTATTTTCTTTGTCCCTTTCCAACAATCTAGAATTCCATGTCAGCCTACTGAGATTCAATTTCAAATTTCTTCTCAGTATTCTGGCATTTCGAATGCCTACTACGATAGAATTTCAAAATCGTTATCATTTTGTTTTATTTAAATTCTATTTTATTTATCAATGTAACCAAAAACTGGAAATGCTGTTTTTCAGGCTCACTTTATTTCCCACAGTGTCAAATAACAACAAACATGTTTTCAAAGTCAGATGAACTTGCCAGTAGTTTTGAATATAAATCGAATAAATCTGAATTCCGCACTATTTACATGCGTTCAGATTTCTGATCATTCATCAGGTAATCGGGAAATTCTTGACTTTGTTCAATATTTTAGATACCATCGTTCGAGGGTTCTTTTGACAAATCGGGGGCTACTTTGGACATTTTGGAACAAGAATTATAACGTATATTACTCTTAAATTACTCTTAAATTATGATCATTCGGGTATCGTGTTCTGTTATTTTTTTTTTAGAAAATAAAAAATCCATAGTATCCCCCGGAGTCAAAAGAAGCCATGCACGACGGAAGCGTAAAGTACGTTGATATTCAGCTTATGTTCCGGAGTTAAAATTAAAGCAAATTTAAATTTTGCCAAACCCTAACTTGTATTGAAGGTTTCCTCATTTCAGAGCAGTATATGACAACATTAGTTTGACCAGAAGCTCAACATTTACCCCAGGACAATACCATCGAAGTTGCTTGCTGTTGGCCTACGTAACATCTATGAAGTGATGAATTTATTTAATCATGCTGGTGCTTGAACATCGTAATGTTATGAACTTTACAGATTCCCTGAATATAACAACAAACTGAGCATGTCATGTCATCTAATGCTTATCAACGGGCCATATGTAGTATATATTCTGAAATCCTTCAAGGCCGCACTTTGGGGATCACTGGCATAGTGTATTTATTGTACTTGCCACACAAGATACATACGCATGCAAAAAGCTTTCAATTAATCCCAGTTGGAATGTGGAGCCATTGAAGAAGAAGAAGATCGGTTATTGATGCCATCGTCGATAGAGCTCAGCCATCCAGTTCCAGTTATTGGAAGCATTGACTAATCTTGAGAGATCTCCATATGTTTCGTATACTTTGAGAAGCAGCTCTAGCTTCATTAATCCGTGTTCCTATGTTGATCTTGGTTCCATCGTGCTGTGGGGTTTGAGTAAAATACCTTTAGCATGTGTTCATAGATTCATACCTCAGCGTGCCAATCGGCGAGCAGCAAGCCATGGCTCTCTCTTCTTGGCAGATCTACGTGGCGTGCACGCACACGCATCCACAGAGAGTCGTTGTCATATCATTTCATTTGCGGCTTTTTAGGGTAGGAATTCCTTGGGCTTATCTATTTTTTGGATCCTGTCGCTGATTTCATAAGATGAGTTGAATTCAAGTGGTTAAATTGTGAAGAATGATATTATTTTGGTTTGAAAAATCACATGGCACGTCTGGAGTACCGCTGGAAAATCGTTTTATGGTTTGGAAAATCACAAAACGCATCTGAAAGATCGTCAGAAAATGATTTTTAGTTTGCAAGATCACAGACGCGTCTGGAAGATCGTCGGTGATAATATCTCAGGCTTTGTGAAATTTAAGGTAAATATTATTTTCTATGCGTTTTCTCGGAAGGTCAACATCGACATGTTGATGGTGCACTATACGCGAGACTAAAAGATGGAATAAATGTTTAACATTTAAACGAGTGGCGTCGCTTGTGCACATGAAGCTTACCAGATGTTCGATATATCTCAATCTTTAAGAACTATAAAGTTATGGACTTCTACATTATTGCTATAAAGACCATGATGTTGAGACAAGTTTATTTTGGTGTACATTTTTCGAAGGAATTAATCGGTATCTAAAATGTAACAAATTCTACCCTTCGTCTCGTTAAATAACCTCATGTTGAAGGTTTTTTTTCGTTTATTGGGAGAAGAAGGGGAATGAGGGGCTCGAGTAAAATACCTTCAGCATGTGTTCATACCTCAGTGTGTCAATCGGCGAGCAGCAATCCATGACTCTACCTCTTCTTGTCAGATCTCCGCGGCGTGAACACGCATCCACGGAGTACCGCTGTCATATCATTTCGTTTCCGGCCATTTGGAGTGGCACACGTGTGACGCTAACTGGTCGCCAAAATATTGAAAGTTTTCGACCTGCTCCACTGTTTGGTCAACTACCGTACATTTGAAGGCACCAAATCAACGTGAATTGTGCTGCTAGGGGGGGTTGTTCGTGTAGACAGCCATCGATTTGGTCTTGTTGACGTTGATGTTGAAGAGTATTCGGCTATGACGCCGTAGAAGAGTATTCGGTCAGTCAGCCATAGCGCTGGCAAAGCAACATCATCATCACGGCCATCATCATCAAGGACCTCTTAAGAAGGTTAAGAAGGCCAGATGTGTTCTTGGAAAAACTCCAAGGGGAAAACCCAGGCCTGACGACGTCAAAGCCTCAACAATGAAGTCGAAAGGAGTCTGATATGGTCCCAGATCAAGGTTAAAGTAAGCAGTCGCCCAAAATGGAGATCTTCTATGTTGCCACTAAATAACACACTTAAATCATTTCACAGATTTCGGTGAATTTTTCTTCAATTCACCGAAATCTCAACAGCAGATTTGTTCGGTAATAATTTCACCGATTTTCTGCGGTATTTTCCTTTGTTCAACTGTCAAAACTACCAAAAAATCGGTAAAATTTTTACCGAACAGTTCTGCTGTTGAGATTTCGGTGAAATTTCACAGAAATCTGCGATTTATTTTAAGTGTGAATGTATCAATAGGGATTTTTTCAGTGTTGGGTAGCATTATCACTGCGACCAGTTTTTTAAATCTATTTTGATGTATTCTCATTTTATCATGGCAATATTACGGTTCAAGTAACTATTCGGTAGCCTATTTCCAATCTGGAAATAAATTCTAATGAACTGCATCACAAGTTGTTTTCCACAGCTCATAGCGTTATACTAACCCTTTTGTTGATGAGCTTTGTTCTGTTTTTGTAAATTGTCGGGCAATGGCATGAAATATGTTCCTTCTTTATCCATTCATTATATCTTTCGCTTTCAAATCCACCTTTGTTCAAAAATCTTCATGCCTAACGGAATTATCTAATCAGTACTTTAACCTCTGATTCTATCATGTACGTCTAAGTTTGGAAGATGATATTAGCATTTCCATATCATTCTAAAAGCGTTTAATTTCACGCAGAAGTAACACTAATTAATTATAGCTCAACAGTGCCTAGGAACCCAATGTAAATTGACTTGGTTATAACGAGACAAATGTCGTAAGGAATTCATAAGACATTCCCAGACATGTTAAGAAAAGCATGTCGCTGACTTCAAGGAATTCAGAACGGCTTTACTATCGGACAGCCCGACAGACTAAATTCAGATACTTAAATAGGTATTTAGTCGCAAACACAAATTGGAGCATTCTAAAATAGATAGCATTTCAGATTGAAACACAGTAGGCCACTTACCCCTGCGGATTGAGATTCCTGTCCCAGGGCCTGCCTCCTCGGCTCGGTTGTACATCCCTGAACTATATGAGTAGTGAACCATTGGATATGGATGGGATTTATTATCTGCAATAAACATTTAAAGTAATGTTCGATTAATGATATCTCGCGCTTAGTTTCATAGGGGCGTAACTGTATTGATCGATTTTTCTTAATCGATTTTATATTTTGGTTATAACTCAATTGTTTCAAAAGCTACAACCGTGATTATCAATTCTGGTGCAAGATACATTTATCCTCTATCGCACCAAACCATTAAATCATCGACAAACTAGCACAATTCGCCACAATAATAAAAAGAAAACATCGACGAAAAGAAATCGATCAATACAGTTACGCCCCCAGTTACGTTACCCAAAAATGAGATTTTATCATTAATCACTAATCATTAATCAGAAACTTTTACATTTAATCATTATTCAATAATCATATTCATTATTTTGTAGCGTTTAATCATTTATCGTCAATCTTAATCACAATATTCATCGTGTTTATTCATTTATCATTAATCATAATCATACCTTTGAAAGTACCTTTAAAAAATGCTGAATCTAAAATCTGGAAATGTTTTCGTTGTACGTAATATTTCTTATTTTTTCAGTGGGTATGATTTCTTGATTATTGATCACTATGCAAATCATTAAATTTGATTAATCATAAGTATTAATCGTTAATCATATAGATAATTAATCATTAATCATACACATATTGAGTCGATATTTAATCATGAACGTTAATCGTTATTCATTCTCGAAACTTTTTATTCATTAATCATAATCGTTAATCATTGTCAAAATGGTATTTAATCGTTAATCTTAATCATTAGTCATCGTCGACAACTGATTAATCAACAATCATAATCTTTAATCACAGGGTTAAATGATTTAATCATAACAAATTTAATCATTCATTGGAAGCTTTATTCATTAACGCTCTGGTTTTAAGCATAAAAATAGTATTTCGGCCATAATTTTTGATCCCATGGTCCGATCTAGCAAATTTTTTAGAGCGTTCATATAGCCTTTCGGTACAACTTCGTTGTACAAGAAAGGCAAAACATCTTAACTTTTTATCTTATAACCAGGGAATCAATTTTTGTTGGATGCGCTTGCGAAACAAGCGACAAAGGAGAACCAAAGACAAAACTTTGTTTTTGTCGGAGATAATAATGACAAAGATCCGAAATTTTTTGTCAGAAACAAAAAATAAGACAATTTTATTGCTAACTTTTCATCCCGTTATTTTTCATTATGTGTACAGCAAATTCCGGTTTTATGCTATTGTAGTTTCTACTTTTATGGAAATATTCGAGAATCTAACTCTGATTACGGAAATAGCATCATATTCTCGGAAATATCAGAGTATGCAAGGGAAATGATTCTTGTCATATTGTGTCCGGGTTCTGATAAAGGCTTGTTGTGAAGTGTAAGTGCGTTTGTAAGTAACAAATACTGTTGATGACAAAGGGTACATTGTTAGGCGTTGTTCAAATATTGATTCCCTGCTTATAACAAAAATATACTTCATATCACACCGTGTGAAATTTCCAGGATATTACTTTTTTTTCTTGATGACAGCTGGCGGATTGGCAATTCTACACCTTTACTCGCAAGGCAACTGGGTCTCCTTGCTGACCCGACACATATAAAGAATTCAAACATCCCTCTGTAACAGGTATCCAGGCTGATATCCGAACATCCGCTACCGTCGATTCAAATAGTTTAGACATTATAGAAACACTCAAAATAAGTTTCACTTAGAAGTAGAGGTGTGCGCCGGTCCGAAAATCGACGGCGTCTGCGTTTGTCAGAATATTGGTCGGCGGCGGCAGCGTTTTCGGCCTCATGCCGAAAGCCATTTTAACCGGCGGCGGCGTGATTCGGCGTGGTAATTTTTTTAATAACGTTCCCGAAGATTTTTTTTTTCATTTTTTCAGGATATTTTCAAGACATCAACGGGAGCATCTCTTCCAGATTTTTTTCTCCAAAATATTCATTATTGGAAATTATTTTCGAATTTTCCACAGGAACTACTTTGCAGCTCTTTGTAATTCCCAAGGAATAATTGTTTGAAATTTCAGGAGAAAATAATTCAAAATTTGCATGAGAAACTTTTCAGAACTTTCATGAAAAATTGGTCTAATTTTTGTACTCCAGAATACTCAACAAAATATTTTGTCAAATTTATAGTGAACATTTTTCGGAACATCCACGGGAGACTCTAAAGAGTTTTCACGGGAAACTCGCTGAAGTTTTTCGAGAAATTTTCAGCGGGAAATTTTTCAAAATGAAAAAAAAATCGATTTCAATTGAAATTGTTAGGAGTTTTCATAGCATATTTTTTCTAATTGGCGTGAGATTTTTTTTTTAATTGCCATGAAAAGTTCTTCGGAATTTTCTAGGATTTCCACAGGGTGACTACTACCTGGAAATCCTGGAAAAATGCTGGAATTATCAGAGAATTTCTGACACAATCAGGGAACTTTCAAAAATGAAAAAAAAATAACAAATTTAAGAATTGAACACGTATGGATCGTTTATCCAGCTTCGAATGCTTCAAAGGCAGCTTCATAATAATTCCCGAAGCAATACCTAAAGAGAGCTAAGTATTTATTCGGGAAATCAATTAGGATTTACTTGTAAAATCTTCTGAGAATCTTTGATGAATGTATAAAAACATTTATAATAATTAAGGATTTCAAGGCAGTTCCTGGAAGAACTTTCAAAGAAATTTCTGGATCAATTTTCAAAAGAATTTTCAGATGGTTTTACAAAGGAATCACGTGTCCTAGGAATTATAAACGTAATTTTCTAAATTATTTCTGGGGGAGTTTCTCCGGATGAATTCCTGGAGGAATTTCTAAAGGTAATTCAAGAGGAATTTCCGAAAGGATTGTTTAAAGAATTCTAGCGGTAGAACATGAAGAGATTTTCAAGAAAAAAAATCTATAGGAAATTGTGAAGGATATCTGCTAAAGGAATTTTCGATAGATTTTCCAAAAAAATCCTCAGAAGGATTAAAAAATGAACTTATGAATAGTTTCCCGAAGGAATTTCGAAATCAATTTCTATGGAAATTTTAAGAGAATTTCCGAATGTTCAATGGAATTTGTAGAAGAGAACTCTCTAGAAATGACCGAAAAAATTTCCGGAGAATTTACTCGAGGAATTCCTCAGAACAAATACCGAAAATATACTCCTCTAGGAATTCTAGAAATAATTTCCAAAAAAAATCCTGATGGAATTTATTAAAATTTCCAAAGAAATTTGTAAAGGAATTTGCGAAGGAACCTCCAAAGGAATTTTCCTAAGAATATCCAGAACAATTCCTTAAGGTCTATTCTAAAATTTTCGTAAATAAATTTTCGAATGAATTCCTTAAAAATCCCCAAGGATTTCAAAAAAATCCCAAGCCTTTTCCGAATGTATTCCCAGTAGAGCATAAGTAACGCTAGTGGCGCTGTAACCATTAACATTATTTTACCATTCAAAATAATTTAGCTTCAAAAAGCTTAACTTGGCATATGCTGTCTATCAATGTTTCGATGAAACTAAATCGCTTTACGGTGATCCAGCGAATGATGAACAACTTAGCAAAATTTCAGAAAGATATGATGATGTTTCAATTTATTAGATTTTTAAAAGTTTAATAAGGAAGATGCGATTTGGAACTTCAATAGCTATTATCTCAGTATGTAAAAAACGGCATGGGACTAATATGAGTGCAGGATAGATATTGGTCACATGAACTGGAACGACATCTGTATTTTTGAACGAATTTCTAAAGGAATTTCTTAAAACATTTCCTGGAAATGGAAATCTTATTAATAAATATATTAAAATTTCTGAGGAATGTGCCAAAGGAACTCGTAAAAAAAATTTACAAAGGAATCGTCAAATGATTTTCTAAAGGAATATCCGTACGAAGTTCTGAAGGAATTCCCGAAGAAAGTCCCAAACAAGTTCCTCTAAAGAAATTATTAAATAAAATCGATCGAATTTTCGAAGAAATTACATAAGAATATCTGCAAAAATCTCCAAAGTATTTTACGAAGGATACCTTAAAGAATTGTTTTATGGAATTCTGGAGGAAGTTCCGAAGGAATTCATGAGGAAATTGTTTTCGAAGCAATGTCTCTTTGAAGGAATTTCCAATTTCATTTCCTGGAGGAATTTTCGAAGGAATACCTGAAGGAATTTTTGATTGAATGACCAACGGTAATTCTCAAGGAAATCATTGGTATTTTCACGAAAAATTCTCTGGGGCTCCAACGTGATGATGTGGGAATCATTCGAGAAATTCTACGGATATTCGACTGAATCTTCGAAATTTCCACGGAAAATGACAAAGGTGTGACAAAATTTTAAACAGCGGCGCGCCGATGCAAAAATACCGGCGGCGGCGGCATGCCCGAAGGTTAATATAGAATAAAAAAATCGATGGCCTACATTATATTCAATTAAAAATTAAAGCTTTTGGTCACCATTATAATATTATAGGTGTGTATCGTCCTCCGTCTTTCGACTACAACGATTACCAAAATGTTCTGAAAAGTTGGTTATCTAAGGCTGTTTCTTCAAAGCCGTTGTTTATTGTTGTGTACGTCAATGTCCCAGTTAACATACATAACAACAATGTTGTAATTCGATATATAAACCTTCTAGCATCTTATGGTTACGTTTGCAGTAATAATTTTCAAACACGCCCTGCAAGTACCGTCGTGCGGGGCTTCTTTTGACTTCAAGGGCTACTTTGGATTTTGGATTTTCAGAAAGTTAACATCCAACTATCAACAAGACACCCGATTTGATAGTAATTTACGGTTGTATACTATTTCGCCTAAAAACATTTCGCGGAATTTTTTTTCGCGGTACGACATTCCGCGGAGTGTATCAACTCTCCGAAACACATTTCGCGGAATGAACCTTTTTTCCGAAAGACATTTCGCGAAATGTACCTTTTCACCGAAAATCATGCCATTTGACGGAATTCTGTTAGAATAATTATTATTAAAATATTTAACGATTTCTGCTTAATTACAGAAATCTGGGCTATTTATTTTTTCGGATTTAATGCAAACCCAGTCCGACCCGTACCCGAGAATTTTTGCATTCGTAAACCCGTACTCGATCCGAACCCGACATAGGGTATCTGTTCCTATATCAATAACAATAAGCCAATGCGCATATAAAATGCATTTATTTCTCACTCAATAATCAAGAAACATGAGAATAATTATGCTCGGCTCACGTCATTTTTAATTGATAACAATTTGTTAACTTCTAAAATGAAATTGTTATCACAATATAGAAGTATTTAGCAAAAAAACATCATCACTGCCATGCACCTATTTCAATAACATTCAAAAAAAGTTAATCCTATGCCTGTACCTATATCAATAATACTGTTTCCAACATAAAATACGCACACTATTACTTGTGTGTATACGTAACGATATGATTGCAGTGGTGCCGAATTCTTCAATGTTTTGTATTTCAGTTGAAATATAATTACAAAATTCCAGTTTTCCTTATAGTTTTCCAACTTATCAGTCTAACTTTATGTTTGTCATAGCTTATCTCTTCGATATACCTTGTTTAACAAACATAAGAGTTGAATTTCACAGTAAAAGTTCATTCAAGCATTTTTTAAATAAAAATCTAGGTCGATGCTGCAAGCCATGTAAATAGTTTGGAATACGGACAAGAATAATTTAGACGTTGTTCGAAATAAACCTATATCAAACTATAGGAAATCGCGTTAGTTTTTCAAATATGATTATATTTATAGTGAAATTGTGATGTGCTCTATGTGTTGTGAAGTGCATTTTGAAAGGATTCATTCGTTTTAGCTTGAAATTGAGTGGAAAACAACGGCGTGAAATGAGATGAATCTGCTAGTAGCAATCGAGCAGTGCATCAAATCAACAGTTCAGAGGTAGGAAAATGAAAATAAATGTGTTTTATAATTTTGTTTTTAATAATTTGAGTCTTGTGAACTAAAACATTACTCAAACGGAATTTTAAATAATATTCCAAACATTGGAGGAGGTGGTCTATTCACTATTGTGTACATACGATGTGAGAAATTGTAATCAAATTGATTTTTTATTTGGTTTATCGACGGTTGAGATTAATATACAGGCTGTTATTAATATGGGAACAGATACCCTAATTTAATTATTTAAGCTGGATGCATCTGACCGGTATAAGGCGAAAGAAGTTAATAATGCCTTCTTTAAAAGAACACGTCTGCCCGGTATAAGGCGAAGGGAGGGGTAACGCCTTCTTTAAATGGATGTATATGCGCGGTATAAGGGGCAATTGAAATTTTGAAAACAACTAAATATTCTGGGAGGCCTTCCTTAGCTGTGCGGGAAGATGCGATGTTGCCAAGCAAGACTATGATGAAGGAGGTTGGGTTCAACTTCTGGCCCGGTCTAGGAAATTCATCGAAAAAAACAATTTCGGCTTTTTAGGTATAAAAGTTTCAACGTGTTAATCTCGTGTTCAACGAATGCAAAAACAATGGAAAATCATTCCGCGGAATGCCATTTGGCGGAATTCAGTTAGAATAATTATCATTCAAATATTTAACGATTTCTGCTTAATTACATGAAATGCAGGCCATTTTTTTTTTGATCTTATACAAACCCAAACCCGACTCGTACCCGAGATTTTTTGCATTTGTAAACCCGTACTCGACCCGAACCCAACATAATTTAATTATTTAAGCCCGCACAAAAGTTTTCCCCGGAAAATTCAAACTAGATATTTTCTGGTTGTCTTCAAATTGAAAAAAAAATTTCAGCCCAAACAAAGAACTAACCTCACAATTAACAAAACTGAATAAAATAATTTTCAGTATTTTATTTTTTAAACCCGTACCGGACCCGAACCCGGTATTGTACTAATTTTTCAAACTTCAATCAAATCGGGTTCGGGTTCGATTCGGGTTGCGAGTTTCAAAACCTGAAACCCCACCATATCTACTGCCCGGTATAAGGCGAAAGGAGTTGCTAATGTCTTCTTCCAAAGAACACGTCTTCCCGGTATAAGGCGAAGGGAGAAGTAACGCCTTCTTTAAATGGATGCATCTGCCTGGTATAAGGCGAAGGGAGGGGCAATGCCTTCTTTAAATAGATGCATCTGCCTAGTATAAGGCGAAAGGAGTTGATAATGGCTTCTTTAAAAGAACGCGTCTGCCCGGTATAAGGCGAAGTGCGGTGTAACGCCTTCTTTAAATTGAAGCATCTGCCCGGTATAATGTGAAAGGAGTTGATAATGCCTTCTTTAAAAGAATGCGTCTGCCCGGTTTAAGGCGAAGGCATAGGTAACGCCTTCTTTAAATGGTATAAGACGATGGGAGCTGATAATGCCTTCTTTAAAAGAATGCGTCTGCCCGGTATAAGGCAAAGGCAGAGGTAACGCCTTCTTTAAATGGATGCATCTGTCCGGTATAAGGCGAAATGAGTTGATAATGCCTTCTTTAAATGAACGCGTGTGCCCGGTATAAGGCGAAAGAAGGGGTAACGTCTTCTTTAAATGGATGTATCTGCCCGGTATAAGGTACAATTGAAATTTTTAAAAGTGCTTCTAAGTATTCTGGGAGGCCTTCCTTAGCCGTGCGGGAAGATGCGTGGCTGCCAAGCAAGACTATCCTGAAGGAGGCTTGGTTCAATATCTGGCCCGGTCTAGGAAATTTATCGAAAAATTTGTTTCGGCTTTTTAGGTAGAAAAGATTTAACGTGTTAATCTCGTGCTCAACGAATTAAAAAAATAGTAACCTGGCTTAGAAACCTCGCAAGTAATAATTCTAGGAATGCTGAATGAACAAAGGCTGTTATTATTAATATTCCGCGAAATGGTACATTCCGCCAAAAGTCATTCGGCGAAAAGGTACAAACCGCCAAATGTCGTACCGCGAAAAGTTACAAACCGCCAAATGTTATTCCGCGAAATGTTCAACCGCGAAACTGAATTCCGCGAAATAGTTTTCGGTGAAATGTTATACAATCGAAAAAATGCTTTCGTTACTACACACCATAAAATCCTGTTGAACAAACTTGATCGAAATGGAATAAGGGGTATTGCTAAAGATTTAATACGAAGCTATATCTCCGTTCGCACTCAATTTATCACTATTAATGATGTACGTAGTAGCTTCCAAAGGGTTGATATTGGAGTCCCCAGGGAAGTATTATTTTTGATTTTCATCAATGACCGAGGAAACTTTAAGCTCAAAGGAACTCCAGGACTTTTTGCTGATGATGCAGCCTTGTTTTATCCTCATTCTAATGTCCAGTCAATTATTGAAGATATTGAACATGATTTAGTTTGCCTGATTGAATACTTCAATGGAAATCAACTGTCTATGAATATTTCGAAAACAAAATACAGGCTTTTTCATCCACTACGGAAGAAAGTACAGCAACACTGCCATCCATTTGTTGATAATTTACATATTGAAAAAGTCTCAACATTTAAATATTTGGGACTTCACTTCGATTCTGGTCTTTCATGGGATATTTATAATCAACATGTAGTAAGTGAAGTTACTAGATTATGTGGTATTATGAAAAGGGTGCGAGGTTTCGTGTCCAATGATGCACTGCTAACATTTTATTATGCATGCATACATTCAACACTTCAGTACTTAATCATTGTTTGGGGTCATGCCGCCAAATCAAGATTGAAAAAAATTCAAACGTTACAGAACAGATGTTTTTGAAAAATAGTATTCAATCTGCCTTTGCTATTTTCCACGTTTCTGCTTTACACTAGTTTACCTCATCGAATTATTCCCATTGTGGGTTTACGTGACATCCAATCTATTTTATTTAAGGGTATGCGATAACACTCTTTTTCCTAACGAAACGAAACGAAACGAAATTTAAAATGTTTATGTTGATTCGGATCGAAACGAAACGAAATAAAGATTTCTTTCGATACATCGAAACGATACGAAATCAAGGTTCATTTAATTCGAAATTTTTCGATACGAAACGAAATTTACTTTTTTTCCGCGGAATTTTTATTAAATTGTTTTTACATTATGTACGCAATTCTGATTTCACTTTTTCGAAGTCGAATAACTGTTTTGCGACCAAAAGAGTTACAATAACAGAAAAGGCAATCTAAATCGCAAAGATAAATCGCCACATTCTCGCCGCATATACCATTGGCAATAAGACAATACCCCATCATTTGTGCCGGTTCACAATAGGACAGCCCCATATAAAGGTGTGGCCAAAACTACCAAAAGGCCAATTTTCGATTTGGGCGAGTAAAATGTGATGAATACACAGCTTATAACCCATATTTCTAGAATCAGGACGGTTTTTATTTTTAAGATTTTTTAGGGAGGGGTGGGGGGCGTTCAAACTAGCCCCTCCTAGAAATGATATTTTTACGTTTTTTTGGGAGAACGGACAGCTTTGCCATATTTTCGTCTCAAAAGTAACATATTTATAGACTTAATAATGTAATAATAGCTCCGTCCAGAACTTAGTTTTTAGTAGTTTTGTAAAAGCATATTTTATGCAATATTTAGCGAACAAAACAGTTTGGTACCCCGCAATAAAACATCATACACTACACTATTGAGCTCATAAGGTTTGAGGACCATGAATAAAATTCTGCCCAAATTCACCATTTTGTAAGATACATGAATTTTAAAAATTGCTCATTTTTGCCTTTCTCGTGTACTAAGAATACGTAGAAGCAATATGATCGCTCTAAAAGCATTCAAAAAAAGCCCAAACACTGTATACCGATCAACTCAGTTCGAAGAATTGAGGTGATGTCTGTGTGTACGTGTGTGTGAATGTCTGTATGTGTGTAAGCAAAAATGTCTTAACTCTTTTTTAAGCACTTACTCTAAACCGACTTACACGCAACAAGTTTCATTCGTCAGAGAACGTTTGTCCATTGTTCCTTATTACAAATAGCCTGGATCGGACTATGGGCTCAAAAGTTATGGGCAAAATACATTTTCTTATAATGTACGAGAAAGACAATATTACCGCTAGGGGGATTAATCAGGTTTTTTGGTAAACTTCTCATTTTTCAATTTTAATCTGAGTTACTCTATAAAAAGCGTTACGCAGTGAGAAGGGAAGTTGTTACAATTTTGACATTTCTACATTATAGGAGCGAATTGTAGATTCAACCATAACGTGTTGGATGAGTAGTGTGTTGAATAACTCCTTGCCACAATACCTTTTTATAATTATGAAAGAAATCTTAATATAAAATAAATGAAATTCCATTTCGTTGATGCCACAATATGACGCTAATTGTATCTGTTCTACCCTCCTTTGTTGGTTTAATAAGTTCCACTCAGTGAATTTTCAACAGCAGAGGCTGATAGTGTTTTTTTTTTATCATTTTAGGAAATCTGTGTTGCGTCCATTTCTCTGTGACACGAATATACAGTTTATATGACCATTAGTTTTTTATCCAGCATCAAACAGGCTTATTGGTAGCCAAAAAGTGACCAAATTCCATTGTTTTTGTAGAATATGACGAAAATCGATACTTTGTCGAAAATTGGTCCCATATCCCATTGAAGGCTCAGAAAAAATATTTTTATTTTCTGTCTATGTTTTTATGATGAATACCATTGTTTATCGCAGGGTTCATAATTTTGGCCATAAATACCTCCTTTTTTCCTATTTTGCGCTTTCAAAGAAATTCATCGTGGAGCGTATGCTCCCGAAACTGATCAATTTTATATCAGTTTTATATCAGTAAGTATATAAAAATAAAGAAATTGTGGGATTCTAGAACTCTAGAGAATCTAGAGCAAGCCAAGCATATTGCAGTTTTTCCACGTCAACATGTTATATGGATTTGTTTTAGTTTTGACTGCTAATCCGATTTCTCAAGGACTTCCGAAACCGGTTACAAGAGGTCAGTAGAAAAAAGAGAAAAACAAAAATATAATATTTAACAAATTTATTTGACAATCATGGATTATGATTAGGGGCCCTCCTTAGCGGTGCGGTAAGACGCGCGGCTACAAAGCAACCTCCAGTTTTGGTTTCCCACGCATGGCCTACGTCAGTTGGATCTATTCTACATCCCTAGATCAAGAACAAACCTGGGAAAAGCTGCACCTCTTTCTCGTTTATGCCAGACTTACAACGAGGGCTACAACGAAGTTGTCATTTTTATGGAGCTTTCGCAATTCAAAAGGATTATCCAAAACTAGCAGCAATGCTAAGCGTTAAAACTTTATTGTATTGTGGTCCGATTATTGGGTAACCCTGTAGGACACTATACCATGAA
This sequence comes from Armigeres subalbatus, assembly GCF_024139115.2. Taxonomy (NCBI): domain Eukaryota; kingdom Metazoa; phylum Arthropoda; class Insecta; order Diptera; family Culicidae; genus Armigeres; species Armigeres subalbatus. Next base: position 239,603,159 of record NC_085141.1, read on the forward strand.
TAATATATAAGATAAATAAATAACTTAATTAACTAAAAAAAAGGACAATTCACACTCAAATTGGTTTGAATTTATTCAGCTTATTTAAGTGGACATCTTTAAAAGGTTACATTCATAATAAACCGATTGACAAAATTTAGAAGTGCCTTTTGTTCTTATATCCGGAAGTAGTGGTATGGATTTTTGTGTAATTTATAGTTCAGGTAAATTTTGTTTTTTTTTTTCATTTCTTCTTATTATGATCAAATGTATATTGGTCCTGAGGTGGACGGCAATTCCGACTATTGAACAACCCACTGACTATCGACAGACACAGTCCTGAGTTAAATTTTTCTTGATCCAAGCAGATCCGTTGGCGATTTCGACCACCAACCAATCTACACACAATACAGTTATTTTTTATTTAATTTGTCCTAACTGGGTTCAGTGGTCCAAAGCTACATTTTACTTGATCCAAATAGGTTCGATGGCAACTCCCGGCCACCAACAAACCCACTCCAAAAAATGGTTTCCCCTGATTCGACTTGATCCGGTAGAAAATCTGACCTTCAAACATCTCACCCCAGAGTGAAATTTTATAAACTCTGTTAGGTCCAGAAGTGGTTTCGAAACACCGTCAGACCCACTCCAGAATTGGATTTTCCTTGACGCGAATAGGTCCGATAACGATTCCGATAATCGACCGACGCATTTCAGAGCTGGATTTTATTGACCCAACTAGACGCAGTAGTGCGTAGGCTCTAAGAAAAACCTTAACATTTTTAATGAACTTCGCTTAAATAACTTGTGAAATAATCAAAAAAAAAGTATCACCAAATGGAAACAAATCTTAGATGGACATTCTGCAGTTCAAATGAACTTCAGGAACAAAAGTTCTTGTTCTCTTTACAGTATTGAATGATGTTTATAGCATCTTTAAATCACTAAACCTTCTAATTTTACTGTTGATGCATTTCAAATTGTCAAATTGTTGTTGAATTTTCCAATTTTTATAATCAAAGAGCGGCGCCAAATCATGGTTTCACCAAGGGCACTAGCAGTCCACGCTACGGCTCTGCTTATATATTGTGCAAATAGTCAAAGAAGAGCTTATTAGCTTGATTAACTGTACACATCGTAGTTGCTAATCATGATTGGCCGAGAAACAGCAAATATGCACAGCTCACCAATTAAATAATATTCTTGGGATACAAAAAAGTTATTCTTATTGTATACTAGCTTCGGTGTTTCCAATTCATGACCAATAATTATGCTGGTCACGTGCTTATAGTCAATTTAGGATAAGGAGAGGAAAATTAGTTCAACACTCATTGTTATAAGAGACCAAGGAATGCTCTGCATCTCCGTGAGCGCTACTGGAAAGGAATCGTTGGTTAGTTGAGAAGGTAATTCGTGTGAAACCCCTTGGTAAGCGACAAAATATGTATTACGAAGTTATTTTGAAAACAAGAAGACGAAAACTGTGTTTCAAATCAATCCAACATAAGATCAATGTGTTTCGATTAATAATCTTCTACAACACGATCGATCCCGCACTAAATAATTTTGTGCTCTTCGATGCAGGCATTAGTTTTATCACTTCACGTTTTCCCACACTAGTTGGCGTGATCAGCATCAACACGATCGATTACACATTGGTTAAATAAATTTCTGCTACGCGAGGTAGATTTTTTTTTCACTTCGCGTTCTACCGGACTAGCTGCCGTCCCATGATCAGCATACACATGATCGTTTCCGCATTCATATAGAAGAAAACTACATACGAATTTGTCGACTAAGAATGAGTTTATGTAGTAAGCGTTAATAGGAATATTGTATAACCTAAAGTTTTGAAAACAACTTTACGATTATGTTCAGCGGCGCAGCCAAAATTTTTGATAATATAAAGTATGGTTTAAGTTTAAATTTGTTTCGAAATTCAGCGGAATTCCGTTAAATTTCGTTAGAAGCTAGTTTTTTCTAGCGAAATATTTGTAATTTTACGGAACGAAACGAAATCAAGAAATCAGATTTCGCCATGCGCAAATTCCGCGAAATTCCGCGGAATTTCGTTTCGAACTACCTGAAACGAAATTTTTCGAAATACCGCATATGCTTAATTTTATTTGTACCCAATTGTTTGCATAATCGTGAATTCAATCACAATATTGCCTTTCCAATTATAGATATTCCCTTGCTCACAAGAAACACTAATGAACTATTGAGAAGTAGTGCATCCACAAATTTAGGACTATCACGCATAACAATTTACGGTTCAAAGAAGTTTAATAATTTTGAATAAAATGTCATTTAAAAGTAAACTAAAGAGGCATATGATGAGGAACGTAAATGAATATCTTCTCTAAAAAAACGTCAACCATTTCAATTTGTATTGCTGTAGGTTTTTCTGGCTCCTGCTAGTTTTTCTCCTATAAATATTATTTTCCTTGTAGCCACGAAACGTTATCACTATTGTATGTTGTAATAACTTAGATTTAGTTTTTCATTTGTGAATTCCTTCAAAGGAACCTGGTTCCACTGGGATTTCATAAAGTTTAATTAGTTTTAGCTTAAATGTCTCCCGCGTTTTAGTATTATATTAGTTTGAGTCCACACCAGGGGGCTCTCAATGCGAGCTTTTTGGTGCGGGGGTCGATGGAGGGTAAAAAGAAAAAAAAAAGTGTCGTCCCTATCCTCATAATATCTGTTTAAAGAATGCTTAAGCGTGTAATGAATAAATGCCATTCTTCTAGGGCTTGGATATAAAAATAATTTTAATAGCCTTCAAACGTAAGTTTTGTTCTCAATAACATTTGCTAATGAAAAACAAAGCCCATCTGGATAGTAATAAACCTAATTTTCGAATAAACATCCTTGAATCTAGCATTTGATTTATTAAATTTACACCAAACACTAAATCCGCGCCAAATCTACAAAAACCGCAAGAATCTCGAAATCCGCGTAGTCGTAGCAACCCTGCATAACTATAGGTACGAGCTTATTTTTTTGTTATTATACTTGTTTAGCAGCTTGCTATGAGTTCACATATTAATGTTGATTTTATTGTTCAAATTTTAGCGAAAAATAAATTCAAATTCATCCGAAGGTTATACCATTCAGCAGCAAATTTAGTCAAGATTAAAATACCTAACTCACAATAAGTAATTGTGATAACAGGAAATAATATTTAGTTTAGTTTAGTTTTTGAAAATGGTGAAACTGATCAATGTTACCCCGGTGTTCAATTTTCCCCGGATTACAATAATTAATTCTATCGTTCATTCGAGGCTGGGAAAATCCGTTGCAACAACCCAAATCAGTAAGTAATATATTTTCTGAATTGATTAATTTTAGTTAATTTAATAACCTAATATTTTCCACTCACTAAACAAAACAAATATCACTAATATTCCTTGAATTAACGATCTTTTATTAGATATCGATTGTCGGTTCATGTTAAATTTAATTCTTAATGTTTTTTAAATGCAAGATTGAATGTATCAAAGTATCATTAGGCTTACCTACTTGCAAAATTCTATACTTACCATTGCTTAATATTTGGCAAGCATTTATCAGCAAAAGTACCGAACAGGTTAAACACAAACCGGCGTACAGATATCCCAACTGCCTGGATGTGCTGTGTAAAACCATTTTTGTTCCTGCTTCTTTCCCACGAACCGCACTGCTACGAGCACTTTTTATCCTTTACTTCTTACACCCACGCCTCGACTTCAACTGAATTCTAAGCTGGAACGAAGCTATCGATGATTCGTCTTATGTTGAAGCAGAACTAAAGTGGTTTGAAGCTGGTACTCGTTATTTGGCCATATGCATGAGGGAAGCATAAAAAGGATAAACAATCAGTTTTCTTGTTTTGCTTTCCATTTGTTTATGATAAAATTTGAAGTGGCGTTCCATGTGGCCAGGGTGCGACATAAATGGATTGTTGATTCCGTTGATTCCGTTATGACATCATTGATATACAATGCTGAAACACCGTAACATGACGAATAATTTTAGGAATTGGAATTGTTCCAAAACTTTTCTAAAGTTGACGGGTGTTTCCTGATTTAGCAACAAATACAGATAAAATGAAAATGAAGTAATTTTGTCATTGGGGAAAGGGTGTCCCGTCGATAGTTAAATTGCATCATATTATTAAATCGTTAACAATAAATTGCAACCAATTGTCATGAAATTTTCAGTATTGCGGAAAAAATATGGAATTATTTGCTTATTGATTTTATGAAATCAACCAGTGCATTTAATAAGATAACAAGAAAAAATAAGAAATTATTCTCCATTCAGCAGAATCAATCGAAAATTATCTCTTTCGATTCGTCTCATTCAATCCTCCAATACGGTTCCATGATTCGATCGTACGAATGATACACTGTTCAATCAAGAAATCGGAACAACAGCTCCTAATCTAATCGATTTCGATGAACAACACAATCTTGCCCCTTCCTTGGTTGCGGCTGCCGGAGATGATCTCCGTAGACTGATATTAATATATGACCATTACAATGATGTCCTATTCAATTCTATTCGTGTAATCTTCTCTTTTACATAATCTCCGTCATCCTATCCGACAAAGCGAGAAATCTTGCCCGGGTGCTTGATCCCTTTTCCACTTACCCTGGCAGAGCATAGTTCCGAAGCGGAAAAACGGCACCATCATGTGATTCTGATAATGATAATACATTATCCCACATTATCTGCAGAGATAAATGCTTTGTCGCCACCACTAGACCAGAAGAGAGAGTGAGTTTTCCTTCCGGTACCGGGGTGCTATCATTTGTAGTAGGTGGTAATCGGTCTCCAGAGCTCGTCAATGGCATCGTGGTTGCATGGATGGACGTGGGGGAAAAACCGGTCATGCGAACCCAGAGGAAAACAATAATTGTGTGATATGGCAAGAAATTGATCACAATGACACATCGTCTAAACCGGGACTAGGGTAGAGCGAGGAAGAAAATCATCAAGAGCTAGTCAGATAAAATAAGCTTTGGTTCTCTCAACTAGCACTAAAGAGCAGTAGTTCCTAATATCAATGATGAATTTCCGACTACCGTTAATATCGATGCGTATTGTGGAAGTGATGGATTTCTGAAGACTGGAAAAGCTATGCAGAACGTAACATGAAGAATGCAATTCGAAACGAATATACTCAATACGTTACTTTACTTATCGTATTCACCAAATGTAATTGATTATTTATTATTATTATTATTTTTATTTGGGACACTTCACACCAGAATATGGTGCATTCGTGTCTTCTTGTTCTTCTTGAGCTTAGTATCCTTATTTTTTTACTTCTAGTTTAATATCTGAATTTCATGTTTTTCATGACTCTTATTTTGTCCTTTCTGCTCTCCTCCTCCTCTACTTAGTGACGATTCGTTGGTACTGTAGCTTTACAGCCGTCAGAATAAATGCCAGGGCAAATCATACGTTAGCAGCGGTATTGACGCTCTATGGGACGCCTTGCCCCACAGTGCCAGCCATTGCCGAAACTACTACACATTTGTTTCCAGGACTACCGGCAACAGCCGGCACTGGTGAAAGACTTTGTGTAGTATCGTTGGCTTCTGCGCTGCCGCTTCTCTGTTCTTGCCTCTTTCTTTAAAGTTGGTTATATAGATCTGTATCGCGTAAAAAGTTCCGCATTTTCGTTGTTGTTTCCTCAGTATTTCCTAGAGCATCGCGTAAACTGGTACTGATGTTATTGTTCTTTCTTGCTTCTTCATATTTTCTGCATTCAAGTATTAAATGCCGGACGTCCAACACCGTTCCGCATCAGTCCCATAGAGAGCATATCGCCTGTTTCACGGTTTTCACTGCATCCTCTGCAGGTATTGGAACGTTTATTACGGGTTGTCTTCTCGCCTCGTTGGCTAGCCGATCAGCCTCGGTGTTTCCTCTGATCCCAGTGTGTCCAGGAATCCAGCAAAATGTAATTGGCCTGTTTTGAGCTAGTCTTTCCACTTCCTGTAACCACTGTTCTTTTGGGAGACTGTAGGTTCCTGTAATCGCGTTGTTGAAGACTGCGGCCCCTACCGTTTCATCATGTTTAGAACCGTCGGTGTAGACGACAGTTGATCGTTGAAACCGTGTCTTCAGTAGTTGTCTGACAATTGGCTGGACTTTCCATGGTGGATCTCCGGCGCGCACGTTCTTCTTTACATCCCAGACAACAGACGGTTTCTTAGCATTCCATACACGATCGCTTAGTCGAACAAGCTGGGCAACAGCGGGAAGCGTTGAATCCGTCAATTCATGGAGGTGATTTGATGCTCGTTGAGTTATCGGTAAGATGTGATTGTTTCGATTTTTGCCTGTAGTCGGATGGCTGACCGCGCTACGGCTTGAGCAACAAGTAGGTCAAAAGGTAATGTACCTGCCTCGGCCATAACCGAATCAATAGGGCTAGTAACGAAGGCTCCGGGAGCTAAACGGACCATTTTATTGTAAGCGGGGGCGAGGTTTTGTAAAGTAGTTGGTCCTATTCGACTCACTAGTCCAATCCCATGGGTAAGTTTAGCAGTAACTAGGGCAGATCCAACCTGCAGCAGGGATGTTCGATTGCCACGAGGAAGTTTGGACCCAATCATCTGCAGAATTCGCAACCGAGATTGGCAGGCTTCCTTCACCGTTCGACAATGGGGCTTGAACGTCAAGGTTCGATCCATGATAACACCCAAGATCCTCAGCCGGTTGGTTTTTGGGATGGGGACTCGGTCAATGGCGATTTGTAACGAGGATTCTCGACGTGCGTTTGGGCTGCAGTAGAAGATGTGCGACTTCGACGTGGATATTACGAACCCCACGCTTTTTGCCCATTTGTCGACAGCTTTGACTGCGATTTGCAGTTTCCGGTGTAAACTCTCGCTTTTCGCACCGTGTACTACAAGAAGTATGTCGTCAGCATACAGGAGAATGTTGACTACACTTGGTAGTTTCTGGAAAATGGGCTGCATTGCGACAAGAAATAGCGTCACGGATAGAACGGACCCCTGTGGTACTCCATTTTTCCAGAGGATATTCGCGAGATATATATTTTCCTACAGATACTTGGAAAGTTCTCTCCGTGAGGAAGCTTTGCAGCAAATTCATCATACGACCACGTATGTGCCATGACTTAAGAGTGCGCAAAATACCATATCTCCAGGCAGTGTCATATGCTTTCGAAACATCCAAGGAAGCTATTAATGCATGCTCGTCCACGGTGTGCAGTGATTGTTCCAGCTCAGCGAAGTAAGAATCGACACCTTGTCCCGCACGGAAAGCATGTTGACGGTCATCAAGTCTTCCTTTAGACTCCAGCTCGGTGACTAATCAGCGGTTAATTATTCGTTCAAGTAGTTCGTGGCAGTTCGGTTTTGGGATGGGTACGATTATTGCATTCCGCCAGCTGGCAGGAAATTCGCCATTGCACCAAATTTTGTTGAGAAGCCCGAGAAGTGTCGTTTTTACAGTTAAAGGAAGATGCTGAAGCAAGGGATACCCTATCATATCAGGTCCTGTCGAAGCGCTTCGGCCTTTGTCGATAGCCCACAAAAGTTCGTTAAGGGTAATGTCAATGTTGTAGACGTCATTGGTGTTTGGCGAAAGATCTATAGGTTTTCGTTCAGCTGCTGCCTTTACCTTCTGAAAAGATAAGGGATAGTTGGAAGTTGCTGATCTCTCGCTGTAGAGTTCTGCTAGTGCTTTTGCTGCTTCTTCCGGGTTATCAGTTATCCATCCGTACACTTAATTACGACGGAGCGTTGTTGTCGGCTACCTCGTAGGGTGTTCACAGTTCGCCACAGTTCGGTCGTAGTACTACTCGGTGAGATTTTTGCAACAAATTTTTCCCATGATTGCTCCTTCGCCTGCTTAATCGCCTTTCTTGCCGCTGCTCTCGCTTGCTGAAACATCGCGAGAGCTTCGGCTTCGGCTGGATTTTTCTTTCGCAACCGCCGTAAAGATCGAAGACACTTCCGTCGCTGACGAATTGCCGCTTTTGCTTCGGGGCACCACCATGGTACCGCTTTTGGGCCGACGCGGCCGCTGGATCGCGGTATGGCAAGAGTCTCTGCTGCAATTATCTTTTCAGTGAAGTCGTTGACGTCCCACTCGATTTCTGGACGGATGGTTTCGGCGGTGACGCGTTCATACAGTGGCCAGTCTGCACGGTCATATATCCATTTTTGTTGCATTGTTCGCGATTATGACCATCCGGGTATGGACAACGTTATCGGAAAGTGGTCACTGTTGTGCGTATCCGACAGCGTTCGCCAAATGAACTTGGCGGCTAGGCTCTCGGAGCATAAGGTCAGGTCGATTGCCGAAGTGTTACCCGTAGTCGGGTCGATGCGAGTCGGAGAGCTGTTATTAAGGATCACAAGTTTACTTTCCAAAGTCGTTTCGCCGATGAACCTACCCAACGCGGTCGACGATGGCGAACCCCAGGCAAGGTGATGAGCGTTGAAGTCACCCAGAAATATAATCGGACCTTCCAACTCATGAAATAATGCGCCATAATGCGCACAAATCAGCTTGGCACTGGGTTGAACTCGGCGGAATATAAATTGGAACAACAGTTACCTGAATCGGTGCAAGGATGCGTGCAGCGACTAGATGCAGCGTAGTGTCTATTTGTAGTCGTTCGAACGGTATGCCTTCACGGATGACAAGGCCTACTCCGTGTTGCCAATAGTGTACGCTATTCAACTCCAGGAGTAGCGTATAGCTCCTGCCGATGAAATTCGGAGGTGTAGTGGCTCGATTTACCTTGGTTTCTTGAAGTGCAATGGCACAAGGTTCGAGGTTGGAAATTAGGAGCTTCAACTCGCTGATGTTGGCCCTGAGTCCACGCAGATTCCACTGTAGTGCGAAACAGCCGCCAGAGTGACTATCTAGAGTTGACAGTATGGTGGACGACGAAGAGGATGCTGAAGAGTGCCGTATCGGAAACTTGCGAATAGAGCAACCGGCTGTAAAGGAGGAAGATGCAGCAGTAGCCTTTGCTAATGTGTTTAGAGATTGAGAACTTGCCTGTGGGACGCTTTGCCCCACAGTGCCAGCTGATGTCGAAACCATTACACTAGTTTTTCCAATACCGACAACAGCCGGCACTGGGGAAGCGCTTTGTGTAATGTTCTTTCGACGGATTTTTGAAGGGCCTTCTCCTGGTGAGAGCAGTATTGTGCATTGGGGGTCATCTGAAAAAGAATTGGGCGAAGCAGTACCTGGTTGAGGTACGATATAGGGATAACTGACCTCCCAAGTAACATTTCAAGTTTTATTCCGCTCTAGGAAAGGTTTTCAAGATCAATTTATAAGATCTAACAATAAAACCGAATAATACACGGCAACCTTCGGATGACCTCTATAAGAGTAAGATATTGCCAAGTGGCCCACTCCAGATAACCACTATAAACCTATCATAAGAGCATTTAGAAACCTTATTTAAACCACCCGCAAAAAAGGGAATTTGGCTGCGGCAGCTGTCAAAATGTTGCTTTAAAAAAAGAGAAACAAAACTTTGCAGAAAAATAATAACAAAATGGATTTTTGGTGGAACTTATGATGATGACAACAAAAAAATATTTGCTTTCAGGTTTGTTCTTCGATTTCCTGCTATGAAAATGAGATGCGCGTTCGATTTCATGGTCAAAGCTGGTGAAAAAATAAGTTTGAACACCACGCGCCGGCAATATAACGTACCTCAGGGAAATAAATTGAAAATATTTATTACCACATTGTCTAAGATGTCTACTAAATTGATTAGTACTTTTACCGAAATTATTAGTAAATAAAATTTGTTGTCAGAAAAGGCATGATACGCGTAGAGATGTCGCAAATTAATCGATTACTTCGATTAATCGATTCATCGTTGTGATAATCGATTAATTTTGAATCGATTATTACCCAACGATTAATCGATTCAATAATCGAGATGAATCATGAGTAATCGATTAGTTACTAATCGATTGATCAGAATTTTACGACATCATAAGGATGTCGAAAATTAATTGATTATTTCGATTGATCGATTCATCGTTGTGATAATCGATTAATTTTGAATCGATTACTATACAATGATTAATTAATTCAATAATCGACAAGGATCAAGAGTAATCGATTAGTAATTAATCGATTGATCGGGATTTTACGACATCTCTAGATACGCGGTGAAAATTACGTTTAATCATAATTTTCACTGAAATTTGAAATGCATTTCCATTTTCAATATGGCCATCATGGAATTTGATAAGAAAATTTTCGATTTTTTTGAACACCGTCATAAACTCTTCGCAATGCAAACATTCTTATGGGGGTAATTCATTTGACCACATTATGACCAAAAATTGGAGCTTTATCCGAGCGTTGAGAATTAGATTTATTACGCTCTTTATCACAACCATAGATCTGTTCATATGGTCAACGAGCATTTGACGTTTGAAGCTTTTTTGAGCAGATTTATGATAGGTTTATTGATAGCGATAAGAGCGCCAATAAAACTGAGCAATTAGCTAGGTGATTGCTGTCATAAGTCTGCAATAAGAATTAGATAAATCCAAGAAGCATGGAAATTGTTACTTGGGCTGTGGGACTTCTTGCCCCACAGTGCCGGCCGTTGCCGAAACTACTACACGATTGTTTCCATTTCCATCGGCAACAGCCGACACTGTGGAAAGACTTTGTGTAGTATCGTTGGCACGTTCGGTGTTATGTTGTTTGTCGGGCATCGTGGCTGATTGTATAATATTTGTAGAGCGGCGGCTAGGGAAAAGAATGGCTACCCCTTCTCCCTGTCGTCTATCCAAAGTTTCCGGTCTACAGTGCAAATTTTCCTGATGTTTGACATAATTTTCATCTTATCGTCCTTGCGTTTGCTTTCTTCCCGCAGCCTTGTAATCTCCTTGTCCTTCGATTCCATCGCAGCTTCCAGATCTTTCAGCTTTTTCTCGAACTCATTTTGTCGTGCCGCTACCTGCGCATAATTGCTTCCTGCTTGTAGCTCAGCACGCTTTCTTGCCTCCGGGAATGTAACATTATCTCGAACCTTTATTTTAATTACCTCTACCTCCTTCTGGTAGACTGGGCATTGACGACTAGTGGGACGATGGTTACCTTTGCAGTTTCGGCAAAGTGACGCTTCGCCACATTCCTCCTCGCCATGAGGGTTGCCGGAACAATTGTGGCATCTTTGTGGTCCAGGACATCGGGTTCGAGTATGGCCATAGCTGAAGCAACTATAGCACAGCATTGGATTTGGGAAATATGGCCGGGTGGCTACATGCAGTAGACCGATTTTGACGAACTCTGGATATGTTGTTTTGCAGAACGTTAGGATAAGAGCCGGCGTGTTTACTCTCTGACCACCTTCGTTTCTGGTGATTCGTTGTACACGAATTACCCCATCTCTTGTCATCTCCGCTAGTATGTCTTTCTCGTCCATTCTCATTAGCTCATAACAGGAGATCACGCATCTGCTGACGTTTAAACTCGGGTGGGGAATAACTTCGACATCCGTCTCATCGATAAGTTTTGTAAGCTTGAGCAACTTGGCATCTTGAGTAGTATCCCTGAGTCTCAGGGTATACTTTGTACCTTGGGCTTCAGATTTGGCGGAATCAATTGGTCTACCTGCGCACATTTCCTCTGATTTTCCAATGATGAACGGGTTTGACGGAAGAGCGTCACCGTATTTTCCGGTTAGTTGAAGGAATATCAATTCGCCGAATTTATTCGTAGGGTCCATGTATGCCGGTATTCTACGTCCTACGGACCCTCCCGGGTCGCCGCTACTAGCGGCCGCCATATTGTGCTACGCTATTCTCACAGTGGCAACGGTCACCCGTCACCTACCCCAAATTCTCAAATTAATCGTAGAAACTAAAGCCCTACTCTTTTCTCAAAAGCTGTTTATAGAATTTTGGTCTAAACTGTAGTTATACACTAACGGAACGTACTGTAGTATACTCCGGGTGTTACAGGCGAATTTTTGAATTTCTGATAAAATTTCAAATGATCGAATCTTTTCGAAACTTTTCGTCACTTTTATTGTTCTAAAAGCTTCACATGTAGGTGTACCGCGACCCACACCACCGAATGGATGAATGAAATCAGCCGGTCGACCCGGCAACGTCAGTTTGTCTTGTTGTTTGTTGCACTAAAGCACTCAAAAATTCACAGTTTTCAGCTGTTTTGTCACCGATTTTCACCAAACTTTGATTGCTTATGTCTTCTTTGCCACCAGACTAACTGATCCGTTTGCGACTGGATCGTGAAGATCACTAAAACACTCGAAAAACGATGTTTATTCGGGATAGTGTGCGCTATAGCAACCGTAACTGACGGTGTGTCTAACGCGGGTCTGAAATGTAATTGATGGATCATGCTCCAAATAGGCTCCAAATAGGACCTCACAATCTATCGAGTTTACAAAAGAGTCATGACCAGTTGAGGAAATCAACCCATCTTCTCATTTCTACATCCCATTTCTGTTTTCCTATTTTTAACACTCATAGAGCGCTGTTCGATAGTAATGAATCAAATCCTAAGTTAGGTACATAAATGGTACGCTTAGCTTGTTTGTTGATTGTGTTTATGATGGCCATTGAATTTGGAATCTTAGCACCTATATTGAACAACTGGACGATAATTAAAATTAAAATATAACCTACTTGTGCTGAAATCTGAAATCTGGGGCAGCAGGGACTATGTCCAAGGGCTTGACGATCCCTCCCCAGGCCATCTGCGAGTTGTGGCGCCTGCCTAGGATGTGGTGGGGTTTGACAGTGGGCCCTGTTAAACCTCTATAAAAAGCTGCATGTATCCGCAAGTAGGCTCCGCCAAAGCGACCGTGTGCCGCTCAAAGCGCACAAGCCCAAGTCCTGGTGTTAGGTGGGACGCTAAACAGCCCTGACACGACGGCCCTCCGACGAGACAGGAGGTTTGCGCAGGCCCAATAAGCCGTCTTTAAAACCAACCATTACGAACGACATAGAAGATAATACGACTCGATACAATCGGCAACGACCTAGGCGACGAATAAAGGATCACGATTGGAAGCTTGGAACATGGAACTGCAAGTCGCTAGGCTTCCCAGGTTGCGACAGGATAATCTACGATGAATTACATCCCCGCAACTTCGATGTCGTAGCGCTGCAGGAAATCTGCTGGACAGGACAGAAAGTGTGGAAAAGCGGGCATCGAGCGGCTACCTTCTACCAAAGCTGTGGCACCACCAACGAGCTGGGAACCGGCTTCATAGTTCTGGGTAAGATGCGCCAACGCGTGATTGGGTGGCAGCCAATCAACGCAAGGATGTGCAAGCTGAGGATAAAAGGCCGTTTCTTCAACTATAGCATCATCAACGTGCACTGCCCACACGAAGGGAGATCCGACGACGAGAAAGAAGCGTTCTATGCGCAGCTGGAGCAGACATACGATGGATGCCCACTGCGGGACGTCAAAATCGTCATCGGTGACATGAACGCTCAGGTAGGAAGGGAGGAAATGTATAGACCGGTCATCGGACCGGATAGTCTGCATACCGTATCGAACGACAACGGCCAACGATGCATAAACTTTGCAGCCTCCCGCGGAATGGTAGTCCGAAGCACTTTCTTTCCCCGCAAGAATATCCACAAGGCCACATGGAAATCACCTAATCAAGTAACGGAAAACCAAATCGACCACGTTCTAATCGACGGTAAATTCTTCTCCGACATCACGAACGTACGCACTTACCGCAGTGCGAATATTGAATCCGACCACTACCTCGTCGCAGTATGTCTGCGCTCAAAACTCTCGACGGTGATCAACACGCGTCGGAGTCGTCCGCCGCGGCTTAACATTGGGCGGCTACAAGACGGTAGACTAGCCCAAGACTACGCGCAGCAGCTGGAAGTGGCACTCCCAACGGAAGAGCAGCTAGGCGCAGCATCTCTTGAAGATGGCTGGAGAGATATTCGATCCGCCATTGGAAGCACCGCAACCGCTGCACTAGGCACGGTGGCTCCGGATCAGAGAAACGACTGGTATGACGGCGAATGTGAGCAGTTAGTTGAGGAGAAGAATGCAGCATGGGCGAGATTGCTGCAACACCGCACGAGGGCGAACGAGGCACGATACAAACGGGCGCGGAACAGACAAAACTCGATTTTCCGGAGGAAAAGCGCCAGCAGGAAGATCGAGACCGTGAAGAGACGGAGGAACTGTACCGCGCTAATAACGCACGAAAGTTCTATGAGAAGTTGAACCGTTCACGTAAGGGCCACGTGCCACAGCCCGATATGTGTAAGGACATAAACGGGAACCTTCTTACGAACGAGCGTGAGGTGATCCAAAGGTGGCGGCAGCACTACGAAGAGCACCTGAATGGCGATATGGCAGACAACGGTGGCGGTATGGTAATGAACCTAGGAGCACGCGCGCAGGACATGCGACTTCCGGCTCCGAATCTCCAGGAAATCCAGGAGGAGATCGGCCGGCTGAAAAACAACAAAGCCCCTGGAGTTGACCAACTACCAGGAGAGCTGTTTAAACACGGTGGTGAAGCACTGGCTCGAGCGCTGCACTGGGTGATTACCAAGGTTTGGGAGGATGAGGTTCTGCCGCAGGATTGGATGGAAGGTGTCGTGTGTCCCATCTACAAAAAGGGCGATAAGTTGGATTGTAGCAACTACCGCGCAATCACATTGCTGAACGCCGCCTACAAGGTACTCTCCCAAATTTTATGCCGTCGACTAACACCAATTGCAAGAGAGTTCGTGGGGCAGTACCAGGCGGGATTTATGGGTGAACGCTCTACCACAGACCAGGTGTTTGCCATACGTCAGGTATTGCAGAAATGCCGCGAATACAACGTGCCCACACATCATCTATTTATCGACTTCAAAGCCGCATATGATACAATCGATCGGGACCAGCTATGGCAGCTAATGCACGAAAACGGATTTCCGGATAAACTGATACGGTTGATCAAGGCGACGATGGATCGGGTGATGTGCGTAGTTCGAGTTTCAGGGGCATTCTCGAGTCCCTTCGAAACCCGTAGAGGGTTACGGCAAGGCGGTCTTTCGTGTCTGCTATTCAACATCGCTTTGGAGGGAGTAATACGAAGGGCAGGGATTGACACGAGTGGTACGATTTTCACGAAGTCCGTCCAGTTATTTGGTTTCGCCGACGACATTGATATCATGGCACGAAACTTTGAGAGGATGGAGGAAGCCTACATCAGACTGAAAAGCGAAGCTAAACGGATTGGACTAGTCATCAACACGTCGAAGACGAAGTACATGATAGGAAGAGGCTCAAGAGAGGTCAATGTGAGCCACCCACCACGAGTTTCTATCGGTGGTGACGAAATCGAGGTGGTTGAAGAATTCGTGTACTTGGGCTCACTGGTGACCGCCGATAACGATACCAGCAGAGAAATTCGGAGACGCATAGTGGCTGGAAATCGTTCGTACTTTGGACTCCGCAAGACGCTTCGATCGAATAGAGTTCGCCGCCGTACCAAACTGACTATCTACAAAACGCTTATAAGACCGGTAGTTCTCTACGGACACGAGACCTGGACGATGCTCGTGGAGGACCAACGCGCACTGGGAGTCTTCGAAAGGAAAGTGTTGCGTACCATCTATGGTGGGTTGCAGATGGCGAACGGTACGTGGAGGAGGCGAATGAACCACGAGTTGCATCAGCTGTTGGGAGAACCATCCATCGTTCACACCGCGAAAATCGGAAGACTGCGGTGGGCCGGGCACGTAGCCAGAATGTCGGACAGTAATCCGGTAAAAATGGTTCTCGACAACGATCCGACGGGAACAAGAAGGCGAGGTGCACAGCGGGCAAGGTGGATCGATCAGGTGGAGGACGACTTGCGGACCCTCCGCAGACTGCGTGGTTGGCGAAGTGCAGCCATGAACCGAGCTGAATGGAGAAGTCTTTTATGTGCAGCACAGGCCACTCCGGCCTTAGTCTGATGATAAATAAATAAATAAATTGTGCTGAAATCTATAAATATTTTTTTACATGTTTTTTACCAAACCTAAACATTTTTTCAGCACTCTAAGCTATGTCTGGTAACTACCTACCTGGTTGGATACAGTGTCGATTCACCTATACCTGGCGTATTGTGGAATTCCATAATCGACGGTCTGCGAGTTGTGGGGCTTGCCTAGGATGTAGTGGGGTTTGACAGTGGGCCCTGTTAAACTCCCATAAAAAGTTGCATGTATCCACAAGTAGGCTCCACCAAAGCGACCGTGTGCCGCTCAAAGCGCACAAGCCCAAGTCCTGGTGTCAGGTGAGACACAAAACTGACCTGACACGACGGCCCTCCGACGAGACAGGAGGTTTGCGCAGGACAAATAAGCCTCCTGGAAAACCAATAATTACGAGCAACATAAGAGATAATACGACTTGCTATAATCGGAAAAGACCTAGGCGACCTAACCAAGAAACGGCAAACCAAATCGACCACGTTCTAATCGACGGTAAATTCTTCTCCGACATCACGAACGTCCGCACTCACCGCAGTGCGAATATTGAATCCGACCACTACCTCGTTGCAGTATGCCTGCGCTCAAAACTCTCGACGTAGTAGTCGAACGCTGCGGCTCAATATTGGGCGGCTACAAGATGGTAGACTAGCCCAAGGATACGCGCAGCAGCTGGAAGTGCTGCGACACCGCACGAGGGCGAACGAGGCACGATATAAACGGGCGTGGAACAGACAAAACTTGATTTTCCGGAGGAAAAAGTGCCAGCAGGAAGACCGAGACCGTGAAAAGACGGAGCAACTGTACCGCGCTAATAACACACGAAAGTTCTATGAGAAGTTGAACTGTTCGCGTAAGGGCCACGTGCCACAGCCTGATATGTGACATAAACGGGAACCTTCTTACGAATGAGCGTGAGGTAATCCAAAGGTGGCGGCAGCACTACGAAGAACACCTGAAAGGCGATGTGGCAGATGAAGATGGCGGTATGGTGATGCACCCGGGAGAACGCGCGCAGGATATAATTTTACCGGCTCCAGGAAATCCAGGTGGAGATTGGCCGGCTGAAGACCAACAAGGCCCCTGGGGTGACCAACTACCAGGAGAGCTATTTAAACACGGTGATGAGGCACTGGCTAAAGCGCTGCACTGGGTAATTACCAAGATTTGGGAGGAGGAAGTATTGCCGCAGGAGTGGATGGGAGGTGTCGTGTGTCCCATTTACAAAAAGAGCGATAAGCTAGATTGTAGCAACTACCGCGCAATCACATTGCTGAACGCCGTCTACAAGGTACTCTCCCAAATTTCATGCCATCGACTAGCACCAATTTCAAGAGGGTTTGTGTGGCAGTACCAGGCACGTTTTATGGGGGAGCGCTCCACCACAGACCAGGTGTTCGCCATTCTCCAAGTACTGCAGAAATGCCGCGAATACACGAGAGGTACAGTTTTCAGTCCGTCCAGCTATTTGGCCTCGCCGACAACATAGATATTAGGGCACGTAACTTTGAGTGGACGGAGAGGGCAAGAGGGGAGCTAAGCGGATCGGACTAGTCATCAACACGTCGAAGACGAAGTACATGATAGGAAGAGGTTCAAGAGAAGACAATGTTAGCCACCCACCGCGAGTTTGCATCGGTGGTGACGAAATCGAGGTGGAAGAAGAATTTGTGTAGTTGGGCTCTCTGGTGACTGCCGAAAATGATACCAGCAGAGAAATTCGGAGACGCATAGTGTGTGGAAATCGTACATACTTTGGTACATACTTTATGATACTTTAGACCATAGGTGTCTTCAGCGAAGTTTCAATATACATTAATGCCGACGTTTTGGTCAATATTAACAATTTTTAGCGGTTTCTTCAGAGAAGTTATTATTATCGTCTTTATTAAAGAGGTTTTCCGTCCTTGGCTCGCTCACCTTTATTCAGAGAAGTTGTTTGTCACCTAATTTCGATGAACTTTGTTAAAAAACTCAAAATTCAAGAGCCTGCTGTGATGATTTATTTGCTTATTAGAAAAGAAAGACCCAACAATGAAATTTGATCAATAATTGTACTTTATCAACACTTTTACCACAGACTGTTGTTGTCTGTACTTTTACTGTTTATTATTATTCAAAATCGAGGATAATGGCAGAATACACGATTCATCGCATGTACGTCTAAGTTTGGAAGATGATATTAGCATCATTGTAAATCGTTTAACTTCACTTAGAAGTACTCAAATCATAAATTAGAATTAATCGAATGTTTCAGCTGTTTCGGTCATACGAAATGAGCATGGGCGTACTGCCCCACACCGACTTCAGAAGTTTGAGGGCCCATAAAATCGTATCAAGACCAATTTTGACGACAATTTCGCGAGGAACATAAATAATACGAGTAAGCAGCTCATGGCTTAATTTTTAATTCGTCAATGTATAACAGTGATAAAAAGACTAAATGCCACCGAGCCAAAATTGCATCAAAACATGCAAAAATCGTTTTATCGAGTTTTTCATTTATAATTAGAGTTAAATCATAAAATGTATGTATCCAATGGCAATATTTTCCATTGCTTTATCGTATAGACTATTGGAAATAATCACAATGAGGATATTTAGCCTTATTCAAGGGTGGCGCGTTTTGACCCTTATGGGCGTGCTACCCGCACTTCCCCTTATAAGTGTTGAAAAATGTTTCACACATGTAGTATTTTCATTTTGGTCTTCGTACGGAAATACCGCAAAGTTCATTTCGCGATGGTTCTATTATCGCTATTATTAGCTGACATCTGTAAATATCACTACAATACTCTAATAAAACATAAATAACAACTATATATTATGTCTTAGGGACAGAAGAAATCAACAATATGGATACGTTCCTTTCCCTGAACGAAAAAGACTTCTTGAGATTTGACGACGAAAATGATTAAAATTATTCAGAAAATTCAAAAAACCCAGAAAAATGGATCGTCGAAGAGGTTGAAGTGTCGCCAACCAAATCACGAAATGACAAAATTGATGACCCAGCCCTGAGAATCCGTACAAAGGCATAAGCTTGGACAATGTGAGTATTGAGTATGATAGTAGGGGAACCGGGGGTAGGACGTCCACGTCAAGGAAAATGTCGTTTTTATCAATGAAAACCACCAGTTCAGCCAGTTTTCATCAGCGCAAACTGAAGAACAACTTATCTGCTAATGATTTCCGATGACACTTAGCTAATTTATCATTTTATTGTACAGAAATTTGATTTTTAAAAAGCACCCGCTAAATAAAATGATTTTGAAACCATGCGGGTTGAGATGCGCCAGTGGATGGGTTAAAACGCGCATGTGCTCATCGTACTGATTTTCATTTTAATTGCCTACATTAAGGCAATTAATCGAATGTTTCAGCTGTTTCGGTCATACGAAATGAGCATGGGCGTAATGCCCCACACCGACCTCAGAAGTTTGAAGGCCCATAAAATCGTTTTAAAACCATTTTTGACGACGATTTCGTGTGGAACATAAAGAACACGAGTAAGCAGCATGGCTCATGGCTCAATTATTAATTTATCAATGTATAACAGCGACAGAAAGACCAAATTCCACCGAGCTAGAATTGCATCAAAACACGCAAAAATCGTTTTTTCGAGTTTTTCATGTATAACTAGAGAAAAATCATGAAATATATGTATCCAATGGCAATATTTTTCATTGCTTTATCGTATAGACTATTGAAAATAATCAAAATGGGGATATTTAACCTTATTCAGGGGTGGCGCGTTTTAACTCCTATGGGCGTGCTACCCC
Organism: Armigeres subalbatus; assembly: GCF_024139115.2. NCBI lineage: Eukaryota > Metazoa > Arthropoda > Insecta > Diptera > Culicidae > Armigeres > Armigeres subalbatus. Next base: position 239,622,924 of record NC_085141.1, read on the forward strand.
CACTTCCCCTACGGATCCAAGGCGATCGCTGTCGGCGAGTGAAGTAGCTGCTTCTGGCGACGCCAGTGAAGCAGGCTATTGTTACTGCTGCTACCTACAGCAGCAGGGGCAGATAAGTGGCAAAACTTTTTATTGTTCTCCCTTCTGTTTGATACAGAGTGGGACTGCTTAGAATTAATCGAATTAGTTTTTTTTAAAGTTTTTTTTTCTAATTTGCTATTAGTTTTAAGTTAGTATAAGCAAAATTATCCTTCCACCTTGCGGGGTGAGAATGGAGGAGGAGACTGGAGAAGGCAATGTGCCTGCTAAAGATGGAGGGCGCACTCGATTGTACCATGCGGCTTCGCCTGGGCCTTGGGTTGTTTACTTTCGGCAGAAAGTAAAAAGCCTAGATTTTCTCGGCATTAAACGAGATTTGACGCGTCGTTTTCCGAAGATTGATTTTAGCCAGATCAACAGGAACAAACTACGCATCACCGCACCTACATACCAGGTGGCGAATGAAATTGCTGGCGATAGGGCGTACAATGTTGAATATATGGTTTATGTCCCCTCGCGGGAGGTCGAAATTGAAGGTGTGATCAACGCAGCGAGCCTGACTTGCAAGGATGTACTTGCGGGAAAAGGCCGCCTAAAGAATGCAATGGAGTCTACCGTGGATATTCTGGACTGCAAGGAATTGCATTCAGCAGCCACGGTAGATGGAAAGTAGGTATATTCCAAGTCAGGTTCGCTTCGGGTGACGTTCGCCGGTTCGATGCTCCCAAAATATGTTGATATTGAAAACATGCTATTTCCGGTGCGTCTTTTTGTGCCAAGGGTATTTAATTGTACCAATTGCAAACAACTCGGTCACACTGCCGAGTTTTGTGACAACAAACCACGTTGTGGCAAATGTTCTGGAAGGCATCGGTAGGAGTCCTGCCAGCAACAGGCAACAAAATGTGCTTATTGTGGTTTGAATCCTCCCCATGGTTTGCAGGAATGCCCGGTGTACAAAAAGCGCACCCAAAAAGTGAAGCGCTCGTTGGTACAGCGCTCCAAGCAGTCGTATGCGGAAATGGTTAAGTCGCAAGACACATCCGCCACAGCCACTGCATCGACTGCTATTTCAGCCGTTCGTGTAAGTGATTATTATGATTCCATATCCATTGATGAATTGGACTCTGACGCAGCCGATATGGATGATCCTGCGGAGGTACACGTGCCCGAAAAGAGGAAGCAACCGTCTTCCCCTAGATCGCGCCGCAAGAGAACAAAAATCATCCATAAAAGCTTGGCAAAATCTGAAGGTAATGGGGGTTTATTAAAAATTCCGAAGCAACCTGTCCCTACTGCTTCTTTTGATCCTAGTTGCAGTAAGGCATTCCCGCCATTGCCAAAATCCGATGTTTCGAAGAAACATCCGGCTAGGAGAATCAACGAAAGAAAAAAAATAATTCGCACTTCTAGTAAAAGTATTCCGTCCAAGCGAGGATTGATCTCCTTTAAGGACCTTGTGGACCGTTTTTTGAATTTATTCAATATTCCGAATTCATTGAGGCCTATCATTGACCTTTTTATACCAACAGTGGAAAGTTATTTGAAGCAATTGACTGTTTCATGGCCCCTTATTGCAGAAATTGTATCTTTCGATGGATAATAAGGCCAATACCGAAGATACAATCACTGTGCTGCAGTGGAACTGTCAAAGTCTGAAAAATAAATTAGACGTGTTCAAGTTTTTGATTCGCAATTCCGATTGCGATATATTTGCACTCTGTGGAACATGGCTTTCTTCTGAAGATGAAATCAACTTCCACGATTTTAATATTATTCGCCAAGATCGGGATGATCATTATGGTGGCGTTCTTTTGGGGATCAAAAAATGCTACTCCTTCTACAAAATTCCCATTCCGACTGTTCCCGGCTTAGAAATCGTCGCATGCCAAGTAAATGTGAAGAATAAAGATCTTTGCATAGCTTCAGTGTACATTCCTCCAAATGCCTCTATTAATCGTCGACATTTTTGGAGCGCAGTCTCCCTCCTATCATCTCCAGTATTGATATTGGGTGATATGAACGCACATGGTATTGGATGGGGCGAAACGTATGACGATTATAGAGCGCCTATTTTCTATGATTTGTGTGACGATTTCAATTTGAATATTTTGAACACTGGTGAAGTAACTCGAATAGGACCAAACAGAGCTTAAAATATTCATCTTCATGAAGCAACTTCGGCCCGAATTTTGACAAACATCGCATGAATATTCAAAACATAGAATGACATAGTCAGACGACTACTCCACGAATTCATTCATTCGACTGTCACTGAATGTGTTTACTATGTGCAGAAAAAAACATAATTAGCATTGTTTATGTTGATGTTTACCGCTGAAAGTGCCTCGCGGATAAAAATCAGATACAGTCCTGTGTGATAAATCACTTTACTCTTTTGAAACGTGTTCAGATTTCAGAAAATTTATCAATTTGTAAAATGTGCATAAATATTCAATGACTAATATTCAACTGAATATTGACTGTCCAGAGCCGACTATGAATGTGTCGGAAGTGAACTGACAAATGAAGAAAAATGGACTGGTGAGGTGACCATAAGTACACCTCACTAAAAAAATTCGATTATTTTACACTCTGGGACCAAATGGTCAACAAAGCCGTATTGATCTGTCTTTATGTTCAAATTCACTATCATTAGATTGCACGTGGAAGGTAATTCAAGATCCCCATGGTAGTGACCATATGCCGATAGTCACCACAATTAAGAGTGGCTATCAACAATTTGAGCCAGTTAATGTTCCTTTCGATCTCACGAAGAACATTGACTGGCAAAAATTTGCATCGGCGGTAAAAATTGGTATTGACTCAACTGATACTCTTCCACCTTTGGATGAATACCGATTCCTTATTGAGTTGATTCAAAAAAGCGCACTAGAAGCTCAGAAACGACGCGTTCCAAGTACATCTGTCATAAGAAGACCAGCCACTCCTGGATGGGATGATGAATGTACTAAGTTGTATTCTGAGAAATCTGATGCCTTCAAGGCCTTCCGTAAACACGGAAGGTCAGAGCTTTTTGAAGAGTATTTGAGGCTCGAAAGAAAACTAAAAAATCTTCTCAAGGCAAAAAAAACGTAGGTACTGGCGACGTTCTGTCGAGGGACTATCACGAGAAACCTCAATGACAACACTTTGGAAAACGGCTCGCAACATGCGGAACCGCATTTCCACCAATGAGAGTGAAGAATACTCCAATCGATGGATATTCAACTTCGCAAAAAAGGTCTGCCCAGATTCCGTACCAGCAGAACCGCTATTTCGAGAATCAGTCACTGATCCCGGTTCTTTGGGTGGACCATTCTCAATGCTGGAACTTTCTATGTCTCTTCTTTCATCGAATAACTCTGCTCTGGGATGCGATAACATCAAATTCAATCTTCTTAAAAACCTCCCAGATATCGCAAAAAGACGATTACTTGACCTGTACAACTGTTTCATGGAGTACAACATTGTGCCACCTGAATGGCGACAGGTCAAAGTAATAGCTATTCAAAAGCCTGGGAAACCAGCGTCTAATCACAATTCATACCGACCGATTGCCATGCTGTCATGCATGAGAAAATTATTGGAGAAAATGATCCTTTCAAGAGTCGACCATTGGGTCGAAGAAAATGCATTGCTTGTTTGGATTTCGAAAAGGGAAAGGAACAAACGATTGTCTAGCGTTGCTTTCTTCAGATATACAACTGGCCTTTGCGCACAAGGAGCAATTGGCTTCAGTATTCTTGGATATTAAGGGCACTTTTGATTCAGTTTCCATAGAAGTACTGTCAGACAATCTGCACAGTAGTGGATTACCCGTTATTTTGAACAATTTCTTGTATAATTTGTTGTCAGAAAAATAAATGAACTTCACACTCGGCACTCTGACAACTTCCAGAAATAGCTACATGGACCTTCCCCAAGGATCATGTTTAAGTCCCTTGCTTTATAATTTCTATGTTAAAGATATTGACAATTGTTTGGAAGGACAATGCACGCTCAGACAACTTGCAGATGATGCCGTGGTCTCTCTAAGAGGTCCATGTGCAGCTGTCTTACAAGGACCATTGCAAAGTACCTTAGATAATCTGACTGTTTGGGCCAGACATTTAGGGATCGAGTTTTAACCGCAAAAAACTCAGTTGGTTGTGTTTACTAGGAAGCGGTACCCAGCTCAACTGAAACTAAAACTGTTGAAAGATGACATCAACCAATCTTTATCTTCTAAATACCTTGGGGTCGTGTTTGATTCTAAATGTACTTAGAAAATCCATTTTGAGTATTTGATACAAAAATGACGGAAAAGGATCCATTTTCTACGTTCTATCTCCGGAGCCTGGTGGGGTGCTCACCCGAAAGACCTCATCAAACTCTATAGAACGACTATTCTCTCTGTTTTAGAGTATGGCTCCTTCTGCTTCCTCTCAGCAGCTGATTGCCACCTGATCAAATTGGAACGAATTCAGTACCGTTGTTTGCGTATTGCCCTTGGCTGCATGCATTCAACGCATAACATGAGCCTGGAGGTGCTTACTGGAGTCACTCCTTTAAAGCACGGTTACTGGAAGCTCTCACTTAGAGCACCTCCACGGGAGTCCTCATCGCTATTCTTATTATAGCGCTCCCTTCCGAGTGCTATTTTAGGATAGCGCCACATCTTCCCACCGGTGGTTTCTGTTTTAGGTATAGCGACTTTGTAAACATATTGAGTTCTCACCGCGCGTTGCTAAAAGTAGTCTTTTTTCTTCAATGGCTCTACATTCCAACTGGAACTTGGCTAGCTGCTCAACTTAGTATTCTATTAGCATTTTCTCAGTTATTAATTGAAAACTTTTCTGTGCCCGCCATTGCATGAGTATGTATTTTGTGTGACAACTATGCCCAAGGAGCCCACTCGAAAACATCCTTGACCGAATCGGGAATAGAACTCGCCATCTCCGGAAGGCAATTCTACGCTTTTGCTCGCAGCGGTAGCTGGAGATCCGTCGTAGTACATTTTTTCACCGAAGTCGGAAAAAAAACTCGTCGAAAAGTAGTAGGAAGTCGAAAAAAAAACTCCTGAAATTCCCATCAGTTTTCCTACAGGAAACTCTTGACAAAATCCTGCAGAAATGCTTCCACAGTTTTTGTTTTCTCTGAAGGATGTCGCGGAGAAAAAAGTTGTAACAACATCCGAGAGAATCTTAACAATTCTCTTGAAAAAATTAGGTTTTCAATTGAAACCACCAAAGATATTATTGGGCAATTCCAATAACAAAAATCCCGAAAGATTCTGGGAGAAATCCTTAAACTATTCTGGGAGAACTGCTAAAAATTCTTAAAAGAACACAAAGATTGCTGGAGAACTCCCGGAGAAATCTGCCAGAGATCCTACATGAATTCCCAAACCAAGAAATGTTTAAATGAACGACAGAAAAGAGAAACTTGCGGGAGATTTCCTGGAGGAACTCGCTGGAGAACATACTGAATAATTACTAACATTATGGGAACATTCTGAGGGATTCCTGGAAGACCTCCTTCTTGGAATAACCTGTAAAAAAAACAGTAGAATTTTCTTTTGCAAAAAAATCCATGAATATTTCGAGCTCTAGCGGGCGCCGCCCGGTGCGCATCGCTCCTCATTATAGCTGATCAACTAGAACTACAATTATTTTCGCGAAGTTCAACTGTGGCACTATAGATAAGAACAAATTTCCCTTGCTATTTAATTTCATCGAAATTGTTCAGAAAAAGAAAACAAAATTTTCTGCAATTTTTTATCAATAACAAAGTGACGTTTCGTATGGAACTTTAGCAACCCAATCTGGGGCGCTAAATTTGGAAACCCACGGCTAATTTTGAGTTGCGTTCTTATTTTACATTCCCGTTTGGATACCATCGGTGTAGAAGTGGGGCCCTATATAGGGCCCGGAAATAGCGATAGGGCCCCAGATGGAGACTCCCGTGGAGGTGCTCTTAGAATACTCGTCAAATGTGGAACAAGTAACACACTTGTCTTAGATAACTTCGATAAAATGCTTGAACTGACTTGTCGTTCAAGATTCCTTAGAGTCTATCTCAACTACATTTCTTCAGATCTTTGTCATCCGTGTTATAATCCACCTCGAGTTCACTTCACCAACGACAGTTCCTGAATTGAATACGATCTGTCCATGAAATACGCTATTCAAGGAATACCAGATCATCTTCGACAAATATCTATTCCCTTCCTTTTTTCAGAAAAATATGAACATGTCAATTGCAACAACAGATATTTCACTGATGGTTCTCGCATTAACGGATCCACTGGCTTCGGTGTTTTCAATGTAACTTCAACCACCTTCCGAAAACTTCAGGAACCGTGCTCGATTTATGTTGCTGAGCTGGCAGCAATTAACTTCGCTTTGGGGATAATTTCCAATCAGCCCGTAGACCATTATTTCATCTTCTCGGATAGTCTTAGTTCTATCGAGGCACTCCGGTCGATGAAACCTGTTAAGCACGCATCTTACTTTCTTACAAACATAAGAGAGCAGATGCGTGTTTTGGTCGAAAGATCAATCAAGATTACCTTTGTTTGGGTCCCATCTCACTGCTCAATCTACGGCAATGAGAAGGCAGACTCGCTGGCAAAGGTGGGCGCACAGGAAGGTGAGGTTTATGATAGACATTACTCGAGCAACGAGTTTCTCCCATTAGTCCGTCAGAGTACTCTTCAAAGTTGGCAAAGAAATTGGACACACAACGAACTTGGACGGTGGCTTATGTAGTAAACGTAAACGGTTATGATGACATCGATCATGTAGTTTGGTCCTGCTCGGAAAATGACGCCTCCAGAGAGCAATTATTGGATACCCTTGTGGCCCGAGGTAAACAACCCTTCAGGGAAGTTCGCGGTGTTTTGGGAGATCGTGATGTTGTCTATATGCAAGCCATTTATAGTTTTCTTTGTGCTTCTGACATCAAAATCTAACATTTTGTTTTTTTATTCTTTCTTCAAAGTTTTTTTTTTGTTCTGTCTCTGCCTTTTTGTTCCGTAGAGCTCCATAGCTCTTGCCATCCGGAAGATGCTCCCAGTCGAACCATTCCTCGAGCACGACGACACGCCACATCGTCACTGACGCCAAATGCCCGGATGAGAAGCTGAAATTTCCTGATCCCAAATCCTAAGCCCCGTCCATCCTTAAACATTGTAAGCTAACCTCGAGTCACCACGAGTACGCTGGCTTCTACCCCTCCTCTTACTAACCGTATAATAAAATGATATTGATTGTATATATCACAAAGAACAATGGCTCCGTAAAGTGTTATACACGCCTGAGCCTACCAAATAAACGAAATTGGAAAAAAAAAACATCTTCGCACGAACCACTGAAGGCATCACCAAAATGGAATTACTGAAGGAAGGATCGCGCCCGAAGGAATCTATTTTTACGACATCCTGTGCGATTGCTTGAAATCAGTGCATGGTTGATGAGTGACAGTCCAATCTTTCCCGTCCCCAGATGCATAGCTAATAGTGCGTATTATAACCGGCAAGAGCGATTGAGGTAGACGGAACCGAACGGAGAATACTCGCGGAGGAACGATTGATTAATAGAGATATAATAATACGGAGCTGTTGTAAAAAGGATGTTACTCGCTTGGTGGTTCGTGTTGAAAGAGGCCAACAGTCGCCGGACCATTTATTAGAATGGTATCGGTCAGAGTCTATTATATAGAGTTGCGCAAAGAGGATCTTCTTACTCTTATTATGAATGATGCTCTTGTTATTATGTTGAAAACTTTCATTTTTGTTCAACCCTACAAGTGACTTCACGGGAGTGATCATTTCTAAAGCTATTTAATTCGATAACCAAAGTCACCTACAGAGCTCAAACACGTGAGTTTCTTGTTGCAACTTTATTGGGGGGTGTATTGAAGTTTTTTGAAGCTGTTTCTAGAACAAATCTAATACATTTCAATTCATGAGTTTTAATTCGCCATAATAATCATCAGGCGATAACAATACTTCCGCCTTACCAACAATCATTTGTTTACTTTGCTCGATAGGTAGACGGTTTGACAGTTCAATAGGTAGATTTGGCTTCACTCTTTGCGTAACTCTATATATAATAGACTCTGGTACACATCAGTGCGCATGATGGCGTACGACGAACGACATAGGGTAAAGTGCCCAATAGTGGACCCCCAACTAATAGTGGACCCTCCAGCCATGTTTGCATTATTACAGCACAATGTAAACATTTTGCTATGAAATTCCATCGGGAGAACCTACCCTACAGTCCTATGATTTGATTACATGCATTGGAAATGCTATGGAAAGTAAAACTAGATGATTTTTCACAATTCTATAAAAAATAAACACGAGAGTGTCCATTATAGGAATATTTTGGGGGGTCCATAATAGGAAAGAAGAACGTACCGAAACGGAACATACAAATCAAATGAAGTGTCGACTATAGGGAAGCAATTTCCTATTATGGACCCCCAGGGGGTCTACTATAGGGCGAATTCAGTCAGACTTTAAAATGTTAATTTCAACGAATAACGTCGAGAATTTGAGTGTTTCATGTATGTATCGTGAAGAGGAGACGCAGAGCTTGACATTAGATATCACGCAAAATTAATATTTTGAAAATGTCCACTCCTTATGCCAGGAAGAGCAAAATTTCGCTACTAGGGGGTCCACTATTGGGCATTTTACCCTACAATGTTTTTGCAATGATTTCCTCAATTTTGTATCGTATCTATTCTTATTGAATGATGATGTTTTCGAAAATGCACATACAAATAGACACATAGAAGTTTTAACCCTTAAAGGCGCAAGGCGATTTTTTTAGAAATAGTCGAAATTATTTTTAACGTAAACAACCATTGAAATCATTAACATTAAACGTATTTTCGGTTTGTTGTTTTAAAACAACATTGCGCATTTAAGGGTTAAATATGTGTAAAATAAAAGCTCAATATGTTATGCAGTCATTTTTTCCTGTTGTTTCATGCTCACGCTCGGGGACCGAATCGTCATGCTGGACGTATCCACTATCGCATGGAATATTTGGCAAGAACTTCTGGAGAACGCGTCATAAAACGGCGCCGTATAGAAGAAACATATACTGATCCACTTGCAATCGAAGGCTCTCATCCAAAAATGGAACTTCCTTCTAACATCGACGAATTAGTAAGTATAAAGATACGATATTTTTGTTCACAGATACTTGAGTTGCAATACATCGCACCCAATCCAACCAGTAAGAACCACGTAATTGAGTTGTGGAAAACAACCTTTTCAAAGCGACAGGAATCTCGGGAGTCCGGTGAATTCCTAGATTATTTGCAGCATTTCCCTGTTGCCGCAGCTTTTTTTTTTACAAGGAAGAATGCATTTACACACTAACCCACACTTACCATACTGGTAATACCGACTAAACTCTCTTGGGCTCCACCATCGATTCCCCCGGGAACTACCTTCTGGGAGATGGCAGTACTAAACGTACTCGCTCATTCTCGCTCGCACAGGCACCCGTCCCGTGCGAGACTGACTTGGGTGCTCGCTCTATCGCACCCTCAAACACACCCTACATACTCTGTTGCACCTCTGTCATGCCGTGCGGGTCTAACTTGTGTGCTCACCCTTCTCATGCCATGTGGGTCTAACTTGTATGCCCACCCAAACCCTTGATTCATGCTCATACACTCCATGCTTGCACACACGCTAACGCTCCTATGGGTCTGACTTGTGTGCCCACCCTTCTCATGCCGTGCGGGTCTAACTTTTGTGCCCACCCTTCTCATGCCATGTGGGACTAATTTGTATGCCCACCTTTATCGTACCATATGTGAGACTGCTCACCTCTTTCATTCAGTTCGCGCTGACACATACTACTCGAGTCATTCGACCTAACACTCCCTCTGGCATCCCTTGTGGGACGTTTCGCTTAGGTTCCCACTTCTGACATACCATGTGAGTCTGAATCACCTCGTTCATGCCATATGAGACTAGCTCAACTCGACTCAACTCATTCCTTTCGTACCATGTGAGACTGACTTGGATGCTCCCCCACACTCCTCTGCCACGCCGCGGGGTATCAGTAGTCGTAGGAACCAACATTCCTGCGCTACTCCCAGCGCGGCGTGTGCAGTCCATACATACACCTATTCATTCACCCTTCTGCCATGCTTCGAGGTGACGATCTCGGTTGCCACCCGCTGCGCCATTACCTCTGCATGGGCAGACCATTCACACATTTCTTCGCGTTCGGCACTTTCGCTCTAACTAACCAATCACAAGTTAGTCATGCTTGTCGATTGTTGCTCGGCGCGCCAGATTCTCTGCAAGCTGCAGGCAATCTGAGTGGTTGCAGTCGAGACTGCGTTCCACTTCTCCACCGCTTGACACATCCTTTGGATAAGATTATCCGGAGTTGTGTCCCGGCCGCAAACGTCTAGCATTGCTCTTCTTTCGACGTCGAAACGAGGACATACGAACAGTATGTGCTCTGCAGTTTCGTCAACACCTGGGCAGTCAGTTGCCGCAGCTTACAATGGAGAAATGCTAAGTATTTATTGTATTCCCGGACTAAGGCCGGAGTGGCCTGTGCTGCACATAAAAGTCTTCTCCATTCAGCTCGGTCCATGGCTGCACTTCGCCAGCCACGCAGTCTGCGGAGGGTCCGCAAATCGTCTTCCACCTGATCGATCCACCTTGCCCGCTGTGCACCTCGCCTTCATGTTCCCGTCGGATCGTTGTCAAGAACCATTTTCACAGGATTACTGTCCGACATTCTGGCTATGTGCCCGGCCCACCGCAGTCTTCCGATTTTCGTGGTGTGAACGATGGAAGGTTCTCCCAACAGCTGATGCAACTTGTGGTTCATTCGCTTCCTCCACGTACCGTCCGCCATCTGTACACCACCATATATGGTACGCAACACTTTCCTTTCGAAAACTCCAAGTGCGCGTTGGTCCTCCACGAGCATCGTCCAGGTCTCGTGTCCGTAGAGAACTAACGGTCTTATAAGCGTTTTGTAGATAGTCAGTTTGGTACGGCGGCGAACTCTGTTCGATCGGAGCGTCTTGCGGAGTCCAAAGTATGTACGATTTCCAGCCACTATGCGTCTCCGAATTTCTTCCTATCATGTACTTCGTCTTCGACGTGTTGATGACTAGTCCAATCCGTTTAGCTTCGCTTTTCAGTCTGATGTAGGCTTCCTCCATCCTCTCAAAGTTACGTGCCATGATATCAATGTCATCGGCGAAACCAAATAACTGGACGGACTTCGTGAAAATCGTACCACTCGTGTCACTCCCTCCAAAGCGATGTTGAATAGCAGACACGAAAGACCTTGCCGTAACCCTCTGCGCGTTACGAAGGGACTCGAGAATGCCCCCGGATTGGAAATAATAAACTTCGCAGTAACAAATTGTGGAACTGCTTAATGAACACTAAGCTGAGAGGCGGCTCTGCCCCAGTGTGGGAATGTAATACCAATAAAAAGAAGACGAAGCTTGAGAGGCTCTACTGTTAGACTTTAAAACAAAATGTCGTGTTTTTGAGTGTCAGGGAGATGCAGAACTTGTGGTTAGATACTTCCTGAAGTTGATAGGTCATTCTACCACCAGGTCCTCTATATTGAACATGTTACTCTATAGTCTATATTAATAACAGCCAGCTTTATTTCCGAATAAATTCTAGCCAGCCACCAAAATCTGCTTCCGATTGAGTGGCGGATGTAAGATTTGATCCATTTTCATGATATAACAGGTGCCGTTCCGCAAACTATAAAGTCATCCGAATGGGAACGGCTGACGAGCACAGGTGGTTTGCTTTCGTGCTGCGAGCAGAGCAGAGGCAGTTCCAGAAACCGAACATTCCATCCAGTTAACGAACGCATGCGGTTACTACCAGCCCGTTCTCCCGGAAGTTTGTCTCCGTTTTCAGGCTTTTCATCCCTCAACTGCGACATTTCCCGGATGTTTGCGTTCCACGAAAGCATCCAATTCAAAATGGAAAGTAATGGTGGGGAGTTCCCGAATATGATGGATGGATGTGAATGGTTTGATAATCCAAACCGAGACGGTACTATTAGGCATGCCATAAATTATTGTTATGGCCCGTTTTACTCTATGCAAATGTTCTTAACCGAGTTTTTTTTTTTGTTTTCGAGTGGAAAATCGATGTGAGTTTGTGGCAAAATCTCATGCTTGGCGGAATGTGTAGTTACTATGTGGGTTCTTGAAGAATGGATAAATTCCAGAGGAGTCGAATATTATCAAATTGTGGCTTTGCAATTTTCGGCTTGTTATTGGGGATGGGTGGGATGAGTAATATTTCATAAGTGGATAGCATGTTGCAGCGATAAAATTTTCATGTGTATAAAGTCTTTCATTTAAGATACTTGTGAACCGATTAAGCGATAACAATTGAATTATGATGAGATTTATGTTCACGCGTTGCAAAACATGGTAATGGTTTGGTAGATCGCTTTATACATTGAAAATTGGCCTACGTGATAAAAAAAATCAGTTAGTATTCATAATAGCACGAAACATTTTAAAAACAAATATCATATAATATATGCTTCTGGGTCTTCAGTTGAGGCATTCCACGGGGGCATGTCAGTCGATCCTGAGCGACCATTTCGAAAATATTTGAAACTCTGCACAGTTTTTCAATTTCATCTAAATCGTCATTTTTCGATATCAAATCTTCATATTGAGTCACGACTAACTTTTCAAAAGGGTGTATGTGAAAATGGTTCAAAAATATTTAAAAAGCTGCACAGCAAAAACGGAATGTTCGATTGTTATGATTTTTTCAGCAAAGTTAGACAACTAAATGGTGATTCTTAAGAAAATGTGCACAGTAAAAAAAATTTTTTTGCCTTTAAAAATATCATTTTGTCACAAAAACTCAAATATCTCAAAACCCTATCTTTTTCGAACGTAATTTTTTAGGGAGAACGGTCCATTTTATTAGCTATCTACCATAAAAATTTGGTGATGGTAAACTAATAAACAAAAAGTTATGACATTTCAAACATTTCACAATTCTCACATTTAGTAAAAAAATTTTTTTTCTGTGTAAGTTATTTCGAGAATTGCAGTTTGATGCAGATTTTATTGTTAAGGGACGTGATTTAAACAAGTTGTTTTCATGATATTTTGATTTAATTATTCATAGCATCTATAAGAAACTTAGACACGATCCAGTGTTGTGATCAAAAGTATTGATAGTGTCATAATTTTCATTGCACGTGACTGGCGAAAAATTCTTTTAATAGTGTTGAAACCTGTTGATAATAACGTTGATAGAAACATATCAGAAATGTTATTTTTAAGACAAAAGCTGCAAAATCAAAGATTTATATACACGTGTACGTCTATAGTTTACCTGCAAAAATATACCTCTTAGAGAATAGACTTTATGATCGGGAGGAAACGGGTATCTTCAACAACAACAAATGCATGATAGGTACATACCACGACAATGCTCACGAAAAAGCAAAAAAATTACTACTACTAAGGTTGTTAAAGATCTTATAGTAATTTTTTTCTTCAGTCAAGCAAATGACACCAAACTAGTCAGTAAAAACTTAAAAGTGATTTTGTTTATTGAAATATTACGAACAACATGAGTAGCCGCTTTCTCAACTGTTGTAGGCCGTTTGATGGAAAAAAGTGTTCAAAAGAGTTACGAAATCTCACCGAAAGCACCATAGATAAACTGAAAGCGACTGGTTATGCTCCAATGTCCACATTGAATACAAATTTACGCATTTGCACGTCCTGCCGTCTAAACGTTGACAAAAGAGCAATCTGTATATCATCGGTTGAGCAGAGCGCAGGAAGTTCGAAAACGACAGCAACTGAGGAATTGCCAGATGTATCGACAACAACTGAGGAATTACCAGAAGTATTAAGTGCTGAGAGCCTTGCCACCGTACCATCAGCGAAATCTGTTTCAACAAATCAATCGGAAGATGAGTGTATCCAAAAGGTCAACATCGAACGCTTTAACGAGGGCATAGCTGGGATAAAAGTGACTCCGATTAAATGGAGTAAGATGGACTACGTTTATTACCCGGAGAAAAAATACCGTGAAATAAACGAAGCTGTACGAAGAAACCTCTTCAAATTAGGACCTGATGATGTGGAAAATACAGACTACGATGAGGTAATTATAAATGTGAAGGAAAGGTTCTCGAATGCAGCCACGACAAGGAAAGAAAAATTATTGATTTTGTCGATGCTGCCAAGTTCGTGGTCTATTCAGGATGCCATTGATGAGTTCAAAACCAATAGAAATACAGTAAAAGAGGCAAAACAATTGAAGAATAACTGTCTTTCAACCAACAATACTAGGTCTAGTACTGCATTAACAGATGAGACAAAAGAAATAGTAGTTCAATATTTTGAAGATGATGAAGTAAGTCGAGCTATGCCTGGTCAAAAAGATTATGTATCAGTAAAAAAGATGGAAAGCGTCAAGCAATCTAAAAACGATTAATGATGACGACTTTGAAAGAAGCGTACACACGCTTCAAGGAAATTCACGATAATATTAAAATAGGTTTTTCCTCATTTGCAAGCCTTCGGCCAAGGCAATGTAAGCTTCTTTCCAATTCAGGAACACATAATGTGTGTGTGCACAACCCATGAGAATATTAATCTTATTTTACATAGTTTGAAAAGAATCAATTTAACAAAGGATATTAAAATGTTAACTGGTAGTCTTTTGTGTGAAAATACAACATCAAATTGCTATCTACGATCTTGTTCGGATTGTCCAGATTCTTCATCATTGGAAAATACTTTATTCGCTGAGTTTGAAGAAAAATATATTGATCAGTTATCATTTGAGCAATGGGTGACCACGGATAGGTGTGACATAGAAACTATTGTAAAACCTGTAGATGAGTTTGTGTCATATTTTTGCTTGAAATAAGAAAGTTTAATCCCTCACGATTTCATTAAAACAGAACAATCCAGCTTTTTAAAAAATACGAAAAATACATTACAAAATGGTGAATTTTTAGTCATTTGTGATTTTTCTGAAAATTACAGCTTTGTATTGCAAGATGAAGTGCAGTCCCATCACTGGAACGTACAACAAGCTACAATTCATCCATTCGTTATTTATTTTAATGGAAGTACGCAAATTGAACACTTAAGTTTTATTATAATTTCCGAAGATTTAAGACACGATTCAGTATCCGTAAACTTGTTCATTGAAAAAACTTTTTACGCGTTGATAAGCATAAAGAAGTCAAAAAGATATATTTCATGTCTGATGGAGCAGCGTCGCAGTACAAAAATCGTAAGAATTTTTCGAGCCTATGTCAATTTAAATCAATGTACGGAATTGATGCAGAATGGCATTTTTTTGCTACATCACATGGCAAAGGTCCTTGTGATGCTATTGGAGGAACAATAAAGCGCATGGCCACAAGAGCAAGTTTAGCCAAAGAACGTGAGCATCCAATTAAAACTGCGAAAGAACTTTTTGATTGGGCAAATCGTAGAAAAGAAAAGATTTAACCAAATTATCATTTTGTTTTACTACTACTGAAGAGTACGAAATAAAGGCTTCAGAGCTCAGCGAGCAATTTAATAACGCGAAAACGATCCAAGGAACCCAAAAATTTCACTGTTTCATTCCATTGTCGGAAAATAAAATTAAATCAAAACTATACTCAAACTGTGCTGATAATAATTCAAAAGTGTTCGATATTTTAAAAAATTTGAATAAAAATAAATAAAAAATAAGTATTAATAAACTGTTTTCATGATATCATAACCCATACCAAAATTCAAACCCAAAACTCTTAGAGTTTCTATAACAACATTGTGTAACTGCCACATTTAATTTAATACTTAGGATAATATTAATTCATTTGTATTTATTTATACATATAATATTTATACATATAATATACATAATATCGATGAATACATAAATATGGAATATCATACAAACAACTTGTTTAACTCACGCAAGGCCCTTAGCAATAAAATCAGCATCAAACTGCGATTCTTGAAAAAAAAAAATACACGGAAATTTTTTTTTTTTTATTAGATGTGAAAATTGTGAAATGTTTGAAATGTCATAACTTTTTTGTTTAGTTTACCATCATCAATTTTTTTTGGTAGATAGCTAGTATAATTGACCGGTTTCCTTAAAAAAATACATTCGTAAAAATATAGGATTTTGAGATATTTGAGTTTTTGTAACAAAATGATATTTTTCAACGCAAAAAAAAAAATACGGTTTACATTTTCTTAAGAATCACCATTTAGTTGTCTAACTTTGCTGAAAAAATCATAACAATCGAACAATCCGTTTTTGCTGTGCAGCTTTTTGAATATTTTTGAACCATTTTCACATACACCCTTTTGAAAAGTTAGTCGTGACTCAATATGAAGATTTGATATCGAAAAATGACGATTTAGATGAAATTGAAAAACTGTGCAAAGTTTCAACTCAATAGAAAATCATGAATTAAAAATTTTCTTAAATTTTGATGCTGTTGCTTGGAATCGCTCAGTTACCCTTGCGAGCAAAGCCGTAGGATTGCCAATCCGAAGATGGCGAGTTCGATTTTCCGGTCTATGATTTCTTCGAGTGGGAAACATTCTCGACTCCCTTTGAATGGTGTATCCATTGTACTGCCACACAAGATACGTACTCATACAATGCCGTGCTTAGAAAATGGCTTTCAAATAAGAACTGAGGAAATGCTAATAGAACTGTGGGGTTTGAGTAAAATGCCTTCAGCGCGTGTTTATAGCTTCACAGCTCAGCGTGTCAATCGGCGAGCAGCAAGCCATGACTCTGCCTTTTCTAGTTAGATCTCCGTGGTGTGCACACGCATCCACAGAGAGTTCCTGTCATAAGTTCGTTCCGGCCATTTAGGGACACACAAGAACATTAAGTTGAAAAGCAGGCCAAGTTCCTGATGGAATGTAGAACCATAGAAGAAGAAGCTCCTTTTGTAATTCTGCATCACATATGCATAGTACCTGGTATTTCAGTTTATGTATAAGCGACATAACACTAAACATCAATTAGTTCTGCAAGAATTTATTCGTAAATACCTTCTCGCATGAATAACTTTTTCTTCTTCTTAACATTCTTCTCTACGATCCAAATGAAACTGACCCCGCTTTTTAAATCAGTGTTCTATTGAAGGCATGGTATACACATTTTTATAATAAAGCGTGACGATTGCACCCTACCTCCCTCTACAGCGTTACGCAATTTACGAATTTGATAATTGATCGGGATTTTACTAAACCGAAACAAGCGCCTTTTCGACTGTCTTGTGGGGATTCGTAAAAAGAACACAAAGCAATATGCATTTCTATTTATGCACTCATTTGATAAAGACTATCCTTGTTTAGTGAGTCGAGAAATGTTCAATATGGTTTGCTACTAATTATAACCGCTACACATTGTTTTGTGTGTTGAATTTGGTGGTTTTCTAGGGTAACTGCTCCTGGACTTCATCTCCGATTTTCATACTACGAAGAACAAAGCAGTGAGAAGGTATTTGGTGATTTTTTTTTTCAGTAGTGGCTCGCATGTGAGCAAAAAGAAGCGACGAAATTGGTGCCGTATTTATTTGTTTCGCGATGAGATAAATATATGATCAGTGAGAAGGAAAACGGAGCATATAATTTATTTTATCACATTCTTGACCAGAGCCAATTACTGTCTTCATCACAGATACCCTTGAAATAGTTTTTTTGTCGTCTTGTGCTTAGAAATAGACCAAACTTGTAATAACATTCAAACAAATCATTATTCATATTTTCAAAGTTTATACTAGGCTAGCTTTGAAAAGTAATCTATCTAAGATAAAAAATTTGTACAGAGAGGAACGAACCTAGGGTCAACCAGGAGAAACGCGGATAGCATGTAGATTTCTCGCTTAACTTTTCAAAAGGACCTAAGTAACATATTTTCATGAATTAATTTGAGTACTGCAATAAAATGCTTTCATGTTGTTCTCTTGATTGCGCTATTCAAATTAATTCATGAAAAAATGTTACTTAGGTCCGTTTGAAAAGTTAAGCGAGTTTTATTCCAAAGTGTACTATGCTACGAATATCACAGGTCTGTCCTTCGTATGAGACGATGGTAAAGCGTCTAACTGGAAAAGAATGTTTATTTTTATTTGCTTCGACTCCTTCATTTAAGATCTGAACTTGCCAACGCTTTGCTTTATTTCTCGTAAACTGCTGAGCACAAAGTTTACAAAACAGTTTCACTCTCTGTGCAAGTTTCGCCGTGCGTCATTTCGCAGTCAAACATGCGGAAAATCACTTAACAAAATGAACTCCCTCTATTGCCACTGGACAGATCTGCGCGCACCATCGCTACGGTACTCTGCTTGAACTAATTAAAATAATTGATTCCTCCTGAAAGGCGGAGGTGAGTAGCCTGCCTGCCTGTATGTCGCCGCATCATCGTCGTTCAGAACCAAGTGGCACGAACACGGTGTCGTCACGGTCCGTCCGTGGAAAAACCTGTTGTCTGCCCGCATCGAGTTATCGTGACGGAAAAGTGTTCGACCAGCACTTTTCTTGAATTAGTTTTCAACAAACAAAAGCAGCCTGGCTCTCCTGCTGCGTGCAACGAATGACCAACCTAGGTTGGAACTTGGCTGTGGGCAAGGTGGTCAGATTAGGTGGTGCCGCGGATACTTTTCGGCAGTAAAAATTAATGTTCATTTGGCTCGCTGTTGGCCCGAGAGGAGAATGGCATCCCAACAAACATTCACTAATTGAACTAACATCAGTGTGATGATTTAATTCAGCGATGTGTTGAATGTCTTACTATTTATTATCACAACTTCTGTTCAAGCTTTGTTCACACAATTTTGGCGAAGTTATACAACTACAACATCTCATTTTGAAAAACAACTTTATTAACTGATTCGTTAAACCTTTAATAAGCATTTTATTAAGCCTCAATTCAGCTACATGTGAATTCTTCGAAAATAATAACGCATAGAAGGTAACATCATCAAGATCTCCAAATGAACGTATTTTGAAGCAATTGCTATTTTCATATAATCATTTTAAAATTTTCCTATATCGGGTCTCTAACTGCTGTCATTTGATCACCGGTAACGCCGGTAACCGCCGGTAACGTTGCCATCCGCGCCATCCTTGATTTGTTAGATATGGCTCACTCAATGCATAACATAAATAATCTTATTGCTGAATATGAATCATAATTGGACTCTTATTCAATAAGTCAATCTGTCAAACTACAGTTTGTTAATAACTGTACAAGATTTTTATTTCAACCATTGTTCAGGCAGTCATAACCATCGCACACTAGGAAAATACGTAAAAATAATGTCGATAAATGATAAAATAAAATCCGTCCCCAATGCTATTTATGAATTTATGAAAATAAAATCAATGTATATTCGACCTTCCTCAGAATCTCTTGATAAACGGTTGCGATATGATTGTCAAATGGTAAGATTATTCCAATTTCGCCGCAATAAAGATCAACATCCATGCGATAATATTGGGATTCCACACTCAAAGATTCAATAATTTTCCAACGTTATTCAACGGCGTTATGTCCGGCTTTAAGTAAATTTAGTTCCGCATGAATGCATGTTTTTTTTCATTGCTCCAGCAGTTTTGTTCGTTATAATCTCCGACAGCTTAATAAATCACGAATATAAAAAGCATGTCTTGAAAACAAATCTTTATTTTCCTATAAATCAAATTTTCCAGATCTAGAATCCAGATTTTTTCTCAAACTGAAAAAGCATAATGTTTTTTTCCACTGTGCGGTAGATCAGATAAATGTGAAATCCAATGGTTAAGAAGGACAAAGGTTAAGAAGGATGTCTAATGCTTGCCCAGTAAACCACATATCGTATAAAAAACAGCAAATAAAGTCGCATTTGCGTCCATCAAAAATCTGAATCGCATTGTATATCAAACTTTGTCAGATTATTGTCAAAGGATGTTGTATTGAATGCATCGTATACGATAATTTTTACCGTAGTGAAAATCAATCGTAATTGTGTGAATAAAAACTCGTAATGACTTATACTCCTTGCAATATCCTATATGAGTGCGAATGAATGCTTATGTGAATCGTAATATAATCGAAATCACTTCAGTCCAAACGGCTTGTTGAAGTTTCAAGCAGTTGTAAAGATGGACAAAAATCCGAATCACTTCAAGATCTACAGTATGGTGCAGTGGTAGAGTATCCGTTTGTGAATCCAGAGATCGCATGTTCGAGATTGGTCCTGGTAAGATTTTTTCTATTATTCATATTTTAATGTATAATCGTAATACTGTTCTCATGATGTCGAAAAAAATCGTATAATAAAAATCGTATGTACCTATATCGCCTCCACTTTGGTACGTATATAGCCAATCTGTACATTATATACGATTAAGTTGGTTCTTATATAATAACCTATATCAAGAGATATAGGTACCGAAATGTTGACTGGGTGCTTATTAACTTACTATTCAAACTCAATTCGACCACCCTTTCAGAGCATCACATCACAGTCGAACAGGGAACCTTAAAAATCATTAGTTCAGCACATTGTTAAACTTCCCCAATGTGCTGAAATGTGATAAAACGAAAACGTTAGTTCGACTTCAAATAAAGGTAGTAAACAAATAAATAGGCTAGTGGATTACGACTGTGAAATTTGTAACTTAATTTTCGGATTGGCTTTCAGTCACGGGTAATAGCGTTGACAATTTTACTTCATCGCCGACGTTTCGATCCGGGATGGGATCTTCTTCAGGGCCTGTGGTTTATTATGACAAAATTTAAATTAACAAACTCAATCTACAATCTTTCTCACAAACTTACTCGATGGCAGTCAATTTGTTAATTACCGCTACTTTCTTACGGAGATTTGTCCTGTTCGGTTTCATGTATAATGTTTCTGGCCTCACTGTAGGAATAATAACTATTGCAATAAAATGTTTAGTCTGACTAAAAATGCCTTACTTGACAAAAATATAGATCACTTTTCGAATTTGTTCACTATCTTTTGTCACACACTATAGTGGGTGTTTTGCAGCCGGAGGATGGGCGATTACTGTGGGTTATGTGTATTGGGTGGTGGATGGGTGGCTGGATATGATTGTGTTGATTGAGTGGGGTAATCATTGTCGGCAGGTTGTGTACTACAAAAACGGGTTGACGACGAAATCCTCTCTTCTCTCATGTGTTGGATTGTAGCGAGAAGATTGGCGTACGCACAGCTGAGATTATCGGTGTCTGTCCGACGATTGACGGTGTTGGGTGTAGTAGCGATGTGGCACATCTCCAACACTTGCAAAGCTTGCTGTTTATAGGTGATGTCCACGATGGACGGGTTGTTGATATTGAAGCGGTGCTGGTGGGTGATACAGTGATCTATTAGAGCGGTTTTCTCCTTGAGTTCTTGTATTTGGGGATCGTTGCGTTTCCAGTTTGAAGCATCTTCTCTAGCACGTTAACATGGGTTTGGTGTCCATACATACGAGTGCGGAGCTTATTTGTAGTCATTCCTATATATTTGTTGTGGCAGTCTTGACAGTCAATCCTGTATACGACGTTGCTCTTGTTCAGGTCTGATACAGGATCTTTTGCCGTTTTATAGAGTTGTCCTGCTGTGTTCTTGTTATGGAGGGGATACTTTGTTACCAAATAATCTCGGATTTTTCCCAATCAAACAGCAAACGCCAGTAACAAGTCGATTTTAGAGGAGAACTACAAATGCAACACATGAGCATCGCGAATACAAACTTTTTTTTTTCTGATTTTGTCGTCCAGTGTATCAAAGATGATTTGTTATACAAGATGATTCTAGAACAGGGTTGTAATTCTTTAGATTTTTTTTTTCCAATTTCGTTTATTTGGTAGGCTCAGGCGTGTATAACACTTTACGGAGCCATTGTTCTTTGTGATATATACAATCAATATCATTTTATTATACGGTTAGTAAGAGGGGGGTAGAAGCCAGCGTACTCGTGGTGACTCGAGGTTAGTTTATAATGTTTAAGGATGGACGGGGCTTAGGATTTGGGATCAGGAAATTTCAGCTTCTCATCCGGGCATTTGGCGTCAGTGACGATGTGGCGTGTCGTCGTGCTCGAGGAATGGTTCGACTGGGAGCATCTTCCGGATGGCAAGAGCTATGGAGCTCTATGGAACAAAAAGGCAGAGACAGAACAAAAAAAAAACTTTAAAGAAAGAAAAAAAAAACAAAATGTTAGATTTTTATGTCAGAAGCACAAAGAAAACTATAAATGGCCTGCATATAGACAACATCACGATCTCCCAAAACACCGCGAACTTCCCTGAAGGGTTGTTTACCTCGGGCCACAAGGGTATCCAATAATTGTTCTCTGGAGGCGTCATTTTCCGAGCAGGACCAAACTACGTGATCGATGTCATCATAATCGGCTCCGCACCTACATAAGTTGCTATCGACAAGGTTTATTCTGTACAGATGTGCGTTTAGTGAATAGTGATTGGACATAAGCCTCGACATCGTGCGAATGAAGCCTCGGCTTAAGTCCTCACCTCTGAACCACGCTCGCCCAGAAACTTTTGGAACTATGGAAAATAGCCACCGTCCAAGTTCGTTGTGTGTCCAATTTCTTTGCCAACTTTGAAGAGTACTCTGACGGACTAATGGGAAAAACTCGTTGCTCGAGTATTGTCTATCATAAACCTCACCTTCCTGTGCGCCCACCTTTGCCAGCGAGTCTGCCTTCTCATTGCCGTAGATTGAGCAGTGAGATGGGACCCAAACAAAGGTAATCTTGAATGATCTTTCGACCAAATCACGCATCTGCTCTCTTATGTTTGTAAGAAAGTAAGATGCGTGCTTAACAGGTTTCATCGACCGGAGTGCCTCGATAGAACTAAGACTATCCGAGAAGATGAAATAATGGTCTACGGGCTGATTGGAAATTATCCCCAAAGCGAAGTTAATTGCTGCCAGCTCAGCAACATAAACCGAACACGGTTCCTGAAGTTTTCGGAAGGTGGTTGAAGTTACATTGAAAACACCGAAGCCAGTGGATCCGTTAATGCGAGAACCATCAGTGAAATATCTGCTGTTGCAATTGACATGTTCATATTTTTAGATGATCTGGTATTCCTTGAATAGCATGTTTCATGGACAGATCGTATTCAATTGAGGAACTGTCGTTGGTGAAGTGAACTCGAGGTGGATTATAACACGGAAGACAAAGATCTGAAGAAATGTAGTTGAGATAGACTCTAAGGAATCTTGAACGACAAGTTAGTTCAAGCATATTATCGAAGTTATCTAGAACAAGTGTGTTACTTGTTCCACATTTGACGAGTATTCTAAGTGAGAGCTCCCAGTAACGGTGCTTTAAAGGAGTGACTCCAGCAAGCACCTCCAGGCTCATGTTATGCGTTGAATGCATACAGCCAAGGGCAATACGCAAACAACGATATTGAATTCGTTCCAATTTAATTAGGTGGCAATCAGCTGCTGAGAGGAAGCAGAAAGAGCCGTACTCTAAAACAGAGAGAATAGTCGTTCTATATAGTTTGATGAGGTCTTCCGGGTGAGCACCCCACCATGTTCCGGAGATAGAACGTAGGAAATGGATCCTTTTCCGGCATTTCTCTATCAAATACTCAATATGAAGTCTCCAGGTGCATTTAGAATCAAACACGACCCCAAGGTATTTAGAAGATAAAGATTGGTTGATGTCATCATTCAACAGTTTTAGTTTCAGTTGAGCTGGGTACCGCTTCCTAGTAAACACAACCAACTGAGTTTTTTGCGGTGAAAACTCGATCCCTAGATGTTTGGCCCAAACAGTCAGATTATCCAGGGTACTTTGCAATGGTCCTTGCAAGACAGCTGCACATGGACCTCTTAGAGAGACCACGGCATCATCTGCAAGTTGTCTGAGCGTGCATTGTCCTTCCAAACAATTGTCAATATCTTTAACATAGAAATTATAAAGCAAGGGACTTAAACATGATCCTTGGGAAGGCCCATGTAGCTATTTCTGGAAGTTGTCAGAGTGCCGAGTGTGAAGTTCATTTGTTTTTCTGACAACAAATTATACAAGAAATTGTTCAAAATAACGGGTAATCCACTACTGTGCAGATTGTCTGACAGTACTTCTATGGAAACTGAATCAAAAGCGCCCTTAATATCCAAGAATACTGAAGCCAATTGCTCCTTGTGGGCAAAGGCCAGCTGAATATCTGAAGAAAGCAACGCTAGACAATCGTTTGTTCCTTTACCTTTTCGAAAACCAAACTGAGTATTTGAGAGTAATGCATTTTGTTCGACCCAATGGTCGACTCTTGAAAGGATCATTTTCTCCAATAATTTTCTCATGCATGATAGCATGGCAATCGGTCGGTATGAATTGTGATTAGACGCTGGTTTCCCAGGCTTTTGAATAGCTATTACTTTGACCTGTCGCCATTCAGGTGGCACAATGTTGTACTCCATGAAACAGTTGTACAGGTCAAGTAATCGTCTTTTTGCGATATCTGGGAGGTTTTTAAGAAGATTGAATTTGATGTTATCGCATCCCGGAGCAGAGTTATTCGATGAAAGAAGAGACATAGAAAGTTCCAGCATTGTGAATGGTCCACCCAAAGAACCGGGATCAGTGACTGATTCTCGAAATAGCGGTTCTGCTGGTACGGAATCTGGGCAGACCTTTTCACGAAGTTGAATATCCATCGATTGGAGTATTCTTCACTCTCATTGGTGGAAATGCGGTTCCGCATGTTGCGAGCCGTTTTCCAAAGTGTTGTCATTGAGGTTTCTCGTGATAGTCCCTCGACAAAACGTCGCCAGTAGCTACGTTTTTTAGCCTTGAGAAGATTTTTGAGTTTTCTTTCGAGCCTCAAATACTCTTCAAAAAGCTCTGACCTTCCGTGTTTACGGAAGGCCTTGAAGGCATCAGATTTCTCAGAATACAACTTAGTACATTCATCATCCCATCCAGGAGTGGCTGGTCTTCTTATGACAGATGTACTTGGAACGCGTCGTTCCTGAGCTTCTAATGCGCTTTTTTGAATCAACTCAATAAGGAATCGATATTCATCCAAAGGTGGAAGAGTATCAGTTGATTCAATACCAATTTTTACCGCCGATGCAAATTTTTGCCAGTCAATGTTCTTCGTGAGATCGAAAGGAACATTAAATGGCTCAGATTGTTGATAGCCACTCTTAATTGTGGTGACTATCGGCATATGGTCACTACCATGGGGATCTTGAACAACCTTCCACGTGCAATCTAATGATAGTGAATTTGAACATAAAGACAGATCAATACGGCTTTGTTGACCATTTGGTCCTATTCGAGTTACTTCACCAGTGTTCAAAATATTCAAATTGAAATCGTCACACAAATCATAGAAAATAGGCGCTCTATAATCGTCATACGTTTCGCCCCATCCAATACCATGTGCGTTCATATCACCCAATATCAATACTGGAGATGATAGGAGGAGACTGCGCTCCAAAAATGTCGACGATTAATAGAGGCATTTGGAGGAATGTACACTGAAGCTATGCAAAGATCTTTATTCTTCACATTTACTTGGCATGCGACGATTTCTAAGCCGGGAACAGTCGGAATGGAATTCTGTAGAAGGAGTAGCATTTTTGATCCCCAAAAGAACGCCACCATAATGATCATTCCGATCTTGGCGAATAATATTAAAATCGTGGAAGTTGATTTCATCTTCAGAAGAAAGCCATGTTTCACAGAGTGCAAATACATCGCAATCGGAATTGCGAATCAAAAACTTGAACACGTCTAATTTATTTTCAGACTATGACAGTTCCACTGCAGCACAGTGATTGTATCTTGGGTATTGGCCGTATTATCCATCGAAAGATACAATTCCTGCAAGAAGGGGCCATGAAACAGTCAATTGCTTCAGATAACTTTCCACTGTTGGTATAAAAGGTCAATGATAGGCCTCAATGAATTCGGAATATTAAATAAATTCAAAAACGGTCCACAAGGTCCTTAAAGGAGATCAATCCTCGCTTGGACGGAATACTTTTACTAGAAGTGCGAATTACTTTTTTCTTTCGTTGATTCTTCCTAGCCGGATGTTTCTTCGAAACATCGGATTTTAACAATGGCGGGAATGTCTTACTGCAATTAGGATCAAAAGAAGCAGTAGGAACAGGTTGCTTCGGGATTTTAAATAAACCCCCATTACCTTCAGATTTTGCCAAGCTTTTATGGATGATTTTTGTTCTCTTGCGGCGCGATCCCGGGGAAGACGGTTGCTTCCTCTTTTCGGGCATGTGTACCTCCGCAGGATCATCCATATCGGCTGCGTCAGAGTCCAATTCATCAATGGATATGGAATCATAATAATCACTTACACGAACGGTGGCTGAAATAGCAGTCGATGCAGTGGCTGTGGCGGATGTGTCTTGCGACTTAACCATTTCCGCATACGACTGCTTGGAGCGCTGTACCAACGAGCGCTTCACTTTTGGGTGCGCTTTTTGTACACCGGGCATTCCTGCAAACCATGGGGAGGATTCAAACCGCAATAAGCACATTTTGTTGCCTGTTGCTGGCAGGAATCCTCCCGATGCCTTTCAGAACATTTGCCACAACGTGGTTTGTTGTCACAAACTCGGCAGTGTGACCAAGTTGTTTGCAATTGGTACAATTAAATACCCTTGGCACAAAAGACGCACCGGAAATAGCATGTTTTCAATATCAACATATTTTGGGAGCATCGAACCGGCGAACGTCACCCGAAGCGAACCTGACTTGGAATATACCTTCTTTCCATCTACCGTGGCTGCTGAATGCAATTCCTTGCAGTCCAGAATATCCACGGTAGACTCCATTGCATTCTTTAGGCGGCCTTTTCCCGCAAGTACATCCTTGCAAGTCAGGCTCGCTGCGTTGATCACACCTTCAATTTCGACCTCCCGCGAGGGGACATAAACCATATATTCAACATTGTACGCCCTGTCGCCAGCAATTTCATTCGCCACCTGGTATGTAGGTGCGGTGATGCGTAGTTTGTTCCTGTTGATCTGGCTAAAATCAAGCTTTGGAAAACGACGCGTCAAATCTCGTTTAATGCCGAGAAAATCTAGGCTTTTTACTTTCTGCCGAAAGTAAACAACCCAAGGCCCAGGCGAAGCCGCATGGTACAATCGAGTGCGCCCTCCATCTTTAGCAGGCACACTGCCTTCTCCAGTCTCCGCCTCCATTCTCACCCCGCAAGGTGGAAGGATAATTTTGCTTATACTAACTTAAAACTAATAGCAAATTAGAAAAAAACTTAAAAAACTAATTTGATTAATTCTAAGCAGTCCCACTCTGTATCAAACAGAAGGAGAACAATAAAAGTTTTGCCACTTATCTGCCCCTGCTGCTGTAGGTAGCAGCAGTAACAATAGCCTGCTTCACTGGCGTCGCCAGAAGCAGCTACTTCACTCGCCGACAGCGATCGCCTTGGATCCGTAGGTAGGAGCACAACACAATAGCCTTTTCACTACCGAACACAATCCGCGATGAGACACAGCACACACGTCTGGCTCGTTCGAACTATCGGCACGGAATGAATTCTTTAGACTAGTAAAATGTGAGAGCGCGCTTTGTTAATAATATAAACAATAAATATGGGAGGTCAAGAGGTGAGCCAGTCTAGGGCTGAAAACCTCTCAAATAAAGACAAAAAATATGGGAGTTTGTAAAAATCAGAATAATAACAATAATAATAATAAGGAAGTGCCAAAACTCTATAATAATAATAATAATAATAATAATAATAATAATAAGGTGGGAGCTCAGGTGAAATACCCTGGGCGTCCATGAAAAACCACCATTTCGAGTAGGTGGGAGCTGAAGGCCCAATTCCTAAGCACCAATGAAAAATCACCCTCGGGCGAGCAGTGGCGCTTGAACCTAGCTATTTACCACTGTAAAGAATTAAATAACTTTACAGAACCCGTAGCTTCCGGGAATGAAAGCACACCCAAATATGGAGTTACGCTCAAGAAGAATACTACCCATGCGATTGCCCGAGGAGGGAGCCCCTACTGGAGCTGGTCCTGGAACGGGGGACAGAGCGAGCGGCCAGCGGCTAGAGGAAGGAGAGGTGCAACAGCGACCCTCTAGTCATCGGGCTCAGCCCGTGCCGACAAGGCAAAACAGAAACGGCAGCAGAAGAAATCACCAAGGCAATGCTGCACTTGTTCATATTGCTGTGGTTGATCGACGTCAATCGCTCACGTTAGCGGGCCGCCGACGGCAATGGATCATGTGGACAAGGTAGATGAATCAGTACGTGATCCGTTGCTACTACGTTTGCACCAGGATGGAGACGGATATGTCCGGCAGACGGATATGCTGACTCCAGAAGATGTAGAGTACATGAAGCGGGAAGTGTAGAGGGAACTAGGAGAGGAGGAGGAGGCAAGATCAAGCGATACGTCGAGAGGGAGTTCTGTTGGGTTAGATGCATCAATCGCAAGTAACCGATTCAATTGCACCCGCCGCTCCAGAGCAAACAGTGGAATTGCAATGACAGTAATTGAAGGACGAACTAGCCAATCATATGGGCACAGCAGTTACGCAGTTCTGTGGGACAAACGCATGTCCCGGTATCGGCTACCCAAATGGCAGTACTCCTATCAGTTGACGAGTGCAGTAAGCATCCTTAACCAGGATACTTGGAAACCGTGGAGAACCTTGAGGAGCTGCAATTTATCGTGTATTCGGCTGCAGTGGCTGTTGTAAGAACGTTGGGATTGCGAACGCGCCCACAAGGTGAGAGTGATGGACGCGCACGCCCCAAAGCACGAAAATCCGCGTGGATGCGACGTCTGGAGACCCGCATCGCCACACTGCGGTCAAAGGTTGGTCGATTAACACAGTACAAGCAGGGGAACCGATCAACCAGGCTAGTTTGGAATGTTGCTGAAATTGTGAGACCCACAGAACTCCGTGATCTCACCGAGGCGAACATAACTGAGATCCTCGACACCCATGTACAGCGGTTGAGTGCTCTTGCTAAACGACTGCGACGTTATGGAGAATGTTCGAAGAGGAAGGAGCAAAATCGAATGTTCAACATCAACGAAAGGGAGTTCTACAACCACATCCGAAACGACAAAGCCGACTTTGGCAAGGGCCTTCCGGAGATTGGAGAAGGCACGCAGTTTTGGTCCAATCCATTGGAGAATCCCGTCATACACAACGGCGATGGGGTGTGGATGGCAGAAGAAGAGCGATATTGTGGTGGAATTGGAGACATGACCGCCCAAGACATACGTGAGGCTACTCGGTATACCAGGAATTGGGCTGCACCAGGACCCGATTTTGTGCATAATTTCTGGTATAAAAAACTCACAACGGTCCACGGGCGGATGGCGGAATGCTTCAACACGGTACTAGATAACCCCGAGCAGCTACCGGTATTCATCACTACGGGTGTCACTTATCTTCTGCCGAAGGATCGGAACACTTTGAACCCAGCCAAGTACAGACCAATAACGTGCCTTTCGAGTCTGTACAAAGTGCTGTCATCGGAGCGAGGAGGGTGCAGAACCATTGCGACGTCAACAACCTGATGACCGAGGAACAAAAAGGTTGTCGACGTAACACACGAGGCTGCAAGGATCAGGTCATCATTGATGCAGTCGTTGTTGGGCAGGCCACCCACAAGCAAAGAAACCTGAGCATGGCGTATATCGACTATAAAAAGGCATACGACTCAGTACCTCACTCGTACCTTCTTAAGGTACTGCAGTTGTATAAGATAGACGGTAACGTCATCAGGCTAATGCAGCACGCTATGGGGATGTGGAGCACATCCCTACACATTACCGACGGAGAAAAGGTGTTACGGTCCAGGACTCTCAGCATCAGGAGGGGCATATTCCAAGGCGATACCTTTAGTCCTCTATGGTTTTGCCTTGCCATGAACCCTCTTACCAGAGCACTCAACCAACACAACTATGGCTATCATTTGAAGGGTGGGGAAAGGAGTACAAACATTACCCACACCTTCTTTATGGACGACTTGAAGCTGTTTGCGGAATCTGTGGAGAAGCTGCACCAATTTCTGCGGCTTGTAACGGTATTCAGCAACGACATCCGGATGGAGTTTGGTATCGATAAATGTCGATCTATACATCTACACCGGGGTCACCTGGTGGATGCCGACAGTTTCCGCGTCAACGAACAGGAGGAGATTCGAAACATGGTTGAAGGCGAAACGTACAAGTTCCTAGGTTTCCTGCAACTGAAAGGAATTCGCCATACGACGATCAAGAAAGAGCTGCAGGAAAAGTTCTTGCATCGTGTCAACGGTATTTTGAAGAGCCTCTTGTCGGCCTGCAACAAGGTGAAGGCGATAAACACGTTTGCTGTGCCCTTGTTGACATACAGTTTCGGGGTGGTGAAGTGGACCAAGACTGACTTGGAGGCGTTAGAACGAGCAGTACGAGTGGCGTTCACTAAGCATCGCATGCGCCATCCAAAATCGTCTATTGAAAGAGTCACCCTGCCACGTACAGTAGGAGGAAGAGGCGTCACCGATATACAAACACTATGTGTTTCCCAGATCCAGCAGTTGCGAAGATACTTCGTGGAAAGCCAGAACCGCCACGAAATCTATCGCGCTGTGTGTGAAGCTGACCACGGATTCAGTGCCCTGCATCTGGCGCAGGAGGACTATCAGCTGAATTGCGACATCAAATCTGTCGACGAGATGATCGCATCGTGGAAGCAGAAGGAGTTACATGGGACGCACCCCCATCAACTGGAGCTGGAATATATCGACAAAGCGGCGTCGAATACGTGGCTGGTGCGGGGTGAACTCTTCTCGGAAACAGAAGGATTCATGGTAGCCATCCAGGACCGGGTAATTGCGACGAAGAACTATCGGCACTATATATTGCAGGAAAACGTGGAGGACCGCTGCAGGAAGTGCAATTCAGTAGGAGAGACGATCGAACATATCTTGTCCGGGTGTTCAGCCTTAGCTGATTCAGCCTATCTCGGTCGTTATAACGAAGTAGCCAAGATTGTGCACCAACAGCTTGCTTTAAAGCACAACTTGGTTAACCAGTTTGTCGCCTACTACAAATATGTGCCTGTCCCGGTTCTGGAAAATAGTTTCGTGAAGCTGTACTGGGATCGCGAGATCATAACGGATGTCCTCATTCGTGCCAATCGGCCCGATATTGTGGTCTACGACAAAAGGATGAAGCGGGTAACCCTCATCGACATTGCTGTACCGCTAGACCATAATGTCCAAACAACATTCTCCAACAAGATAACGAAGTACCACGACTTGGCGGAGGAGTTGAAGCATATGTGGCACCAGGAGGACGTGCGTATAATTCCGGTTGTTATCTCAGCAACCGGAATCGTCCCGAAATCTCTTCTGAGATCCTTAGGAGAGCTGGAACTATCTCATAACCTCCATAGCATCCAAAAGACAGTGGTTCTTGGAACTTGCAGCATCGTAAGAAGATTCCTGAACCACCATAACTAATACATCCGGTGCAAACGTTTATTAGGGAACGTCCACAAATTACGTAACGCTTAGAGGGGGGAGGGAGGGTTGAGTAAAGTGTGACGATCTATACAAAATTTTTAGATGTTTCATACAAAAAGTGTAACATAGGGGGGGGGGTTGAAAATGTCCATTTTTTGCGTTACGTAATTAATGGATCTTCCCTTATAGGATTTTAAGTCAACCGGCGAATGAGATCCACAGAGCCTAATCCCCTTTGGCATTCAGATTGCCCGGGGTAGGTGAAAATTCCCAGCACGCTTGCTAAGGAAGTGCCAAAACTCTATAATAATAATAATAAATAGGTGGGAGCTCAGGTGAAATACCCTGGGCGTCCATGAAAACCACCATTTCGAGTGGGTGGGAGCTGAAGGCCCAATTCCTAAGCACCAATGAAAAACCACCCTCCGGCGAGCACTGGCGCTTGAACCTAGCTATTTAGCACTGTAAAGAATTAAATAACTTTACAGAACCCGTAGCTTCCGGGAATGAAAGCACACCCAAATATGGAGTTACGCTCAAGAACAATACCACCCATGCGATTGCCCGAGGAGGGAGCCCCTACTGGAGCTGGTCCTGGAACGGGGGACAGAGCGAGCGGCCAGCGGCTAGAGGAAGGAGAGGTGCAACAGCGACCCTCTAGTCATCGGGCTCAGCCCGTGCCGACAAGGCAAAACAGAAACGGCAGCAGAAGAAATCACCAAGGCAATGTTGCACCTGCTGATGTTGCTGTGGTTGATCGACGTCAATCACTCACGTTAGCGGGCCGCCGACGGCAACGGATCATGTGGACAAGGGAGATGAATCAAAACGTGATCCGTTGCTACTACGTTTGCACCAGGATGGAGACGGATATGTCCGGCAGACCGGCGATGCTGGAGATGTTCAATGAGAGGTTCCCTCGGTTTGCACCCCAGCTTGACCAGTACAAGTTGTACACACGCCAGAGAGCTATTATGTCACATAATATGCTGACTCCAGAAGACGTAGAGTACATCAAGCGGGAAGTGCAGAGGGAATTAGGAGAGGAGGAGGAGGCAAGATCGAGCGATACGTCGAGAAGGAGTTCTGTTGGGTTGGATGCATCAATCGCAAGTAACCGTCGCGATTCGATTGCACCCGCCGCTCCAGGACCAACAGTGGAATTGCAACGACAGCAATTGAAGGACGAACTAGCTAATCATATGGGCACAGCAGTTACACAGTTCCGTGGGACAGACCCCATGTCTCGACATCGGATATCCAAATTGCAGTACTCCTATCGGTTGACGAGTACAGTAAGCATCCTTAATCAGCATATTATGCCACAGTACTTGGAAACCGTGGAGAACCTTGAGGAGCTGCAATTTATCGTGTATTCGGCTGCAGTGGCTGTTGTAAGAACGTTGGGATTGCGATCCCACCCACAAGGTGAGAGTAATGGACGCGCGGTCAAAGATTGGTCGATTGGTACAAGCAGGGGAATCGATCAACCAGGCTAGTTCGGAATGTTGCTGAAATTGTGAAACCCACAGAACTCCGTGATCTCACCGAGGCGAACATAACTGAGATCCTCGACACCCATGTACAGCGGTTGAGTGCTCTTGCTAAACGACTGCGACGTTATGGAGAATGTTCGAAGAGGAAGGAGCAAAATCGAATGTTCAACATCAACGAAAGGGAGTTCTACAACCACATCCGAAACGACAAAGCCGACTATGGCGAAGACCTTCCGGAGATTGGAGAAGTCACGCAGTTTTGGTCCAATATATGGGAGAACCCTGTCAAACACAACGGCGATGGGGTGTGGATGGCAGAAGAAGAGAGATAATGTGGTGGAATTGGAGACATGACCGCTATCAACGTGACCGCCTTAGACATACATGAGGCTACCCGGTATATCAGGAATTGGGCTGCACCAGGACCCGATTTCCTGCATAATTCCTGGTATAAAAAACTCACAACGTTCCACACGGTACTAGATAACCCCGGGCAGCTACCGAAATTCATCACTAAATCACATTAGGGGTGTCACTTATCTTCTGCCGAAGGATCGGAACACTTTGAACCCAGCCAAGTACAGACCAATAACGTGCCTTTCGAGTCTGTACAAAGTGCTGTCATCGATAATAGCGAGGAGGGTGCAGAACCATTGCGACGTCAACAACCTGATGACCGAGGAACAAAAAGGTTGTCGACGCAACACACGAGGCTGCAAGGATCAGGTCATCATTGATGCAGTCGTTGTTGGGCAGGCCACCCACAAGCAAAGCAACCTGAGCATGGCGTATATCGACTATAAAAAGGCATACGACTCAGTACCTCACTCGTACCTTCTTAAGGTACTGCAGTTGTATAAGATAGACGGTAACGTCATCAGGCTAATGCAGCACGCTATGGGGATGTGGAGCACATCCCTACACATTACCGATGGAGAAAAGGTGTTACGGTCCAGGACTCTCAGCATCAGGAGGGGCATATTCCAAGGCCCTTAGTCCTCTATGGTTTTGCCTTGCCATGAACCCTCTTAGCAGAGCACTCAACCAACACAACTATGGCTATCATTTGAAGAGTGGGGAAAGGAGTAAGGCTTGTAACGGTATTCAGCAACGACATCCGGATGGAGTTTGGTATCGATAAATGTCGATCCATACATCTACACCGGGGTCACCTGGTGGATGCCGACAGTTTCCGCGTCAACGAACAGGAGGAGATTCGAAACATGGTTGAAGGCGAAACGTACAAGTTCCTAGGTTTCCTGCAACTGAAAGGAATTCGCCATACGACGATCAAGAAAGAGCTGCAGGAAAAGTTCTTGCATCGTGTCAACGGTATTTTGAAGAGCCTCTTGTCGGCCGGCAACAAGGTGAAGGCGATAAACACGTTTGCTGTGCCCTTGTTGACATACAGTTTCGGGGTGGTGAAGTGGACCAAGACTGACTTGGAGGCGTTAGAACGAGCAGTACGAGTGGCGTTCACTAAGCATCGCATGCGCCATCCAAAATCGTCCATTGAGAGAGTCACCCTGCCACGTACAGTAGGAGGAAAAGGCGTCACTGATATACAAACACTATGTGTTTCCCAGATCCAGCAGTTGCGAAGATCCTTCGTGGAAATCCAGAACCGCCACGAAATCTATCGCGCTGTGTGTGAAGCTCACCACTGCATCTAACGCAGGCTCAGTATTCAAAATGCAATTCCACAGTTGTCAATTGAAAGTTTTCTTTGCATTATTTTGTATATTGCAAGACAAGTACAATGCTACTCTATGCACTGAAAAGTGAAGATGATTTCTAACCCGAAAGATAGACCGGGGAATAAAACGCGCCACTGCAGGCTGTGCTCCTGACTATCAGACTATCTTAATTCAAATCAATTGAAATCGCTACACGGGATACGTTTTATTAGAGCTACGACTAAGTATTTAACCATACATCGATTTCTACACGCTTAAAATCAATAACACAGAGATGTGTTTGCATCACACAAAACGGACCTAATGCGGAACATCCTCTAGATGAGCGACAGCTACACAGGCACAAAAATGCCTCGTACGGTCGTGATAACGGTTCTTTTCAACATGTTAACGTTTGTACAGATTCCTTGTTTCATGAGGAACCAAATACTGTTGAAAATATTGAAATCCAAGCTTCAATAAAACCACACGAGCTATTTTTGTGGCTGTGTAACCATCGCTCATCTAGAGGATGTTCCGCATTAGGTCCGTTTTGTGTGATGCAAACATATCTCTGTGTTATTGATTTT
Organism: Armigeres subalbatus; assembly: GCF_024139115.2. Taxonomy (NCBI): domain Eukaryota; kingdom Metazoa; phylum Arthropoda; class Insecta; order Diptera; family Culicidae; genus Armigeres; species Armigeres subalbatus. Next base: position 239,658,271 of record NC_085141.1, read on the forward strand.
AAGCGTGTATCGTTGATTTTGGTGAGCAACTTTCAACCAAAATCTACTTATGTGGTACAAAACATAACCTTTTGCATTCGAAAATGTGTATTGACTTAATAACGTCAGAAAGCTATTCCACCAAGTCGAGATGTCTGATTCACAGCAGCAAACTTATTAATCCACCATTGTAAACTGTCAGCACGTTTCTACTGACTGGCGTGGGTAGTCGTTTGCAGCAGAGTTAAGATCTGTAAAGTTCAATCGATTGAATCGGTCGGTAAGCTGGTCCTGTCATCAGTTTTGTCCAAATAGTGAAACTCAATCTGGAGCGAGACAAAGATGGTTGCTCCTTGGGGACGTCACATCACTTCGAAGCACTCCAAGTGTGAAAACTTTTGTATACATTTTGGACCTTTGTGGTCTTGGTGTGAAAGTCGAATCCGGGTAATAACTCAGAAGGAATGGGACGCATATTGTAGAAATAATATTGCGTTTGTCGATCAGCTTGAGACAGTTGGGGACGTCAGGCCTGGTAGCGGGTCACTTTTTAGTGACTTGGTCACTTTTTTCGGGCAAGTCACTAAAAAGTCTCTTTTCTCGACCTCAAGTCACTAAAGTCACTTTTTCTCGCAAAAAGTCACTATTTTCAACTATTTTGAAGATATTAACTATTTTTGAATGAAGCTTTATGTATAAGTCGGATGATGCTTTGTTCATGGCGGAAATAAAATTACGGATCTTGGGAAAATGATCGCTCTGAAACATCGTCAGCCATATTACTCGCTGCTCTTATTGACATTTCACTACCGACCGTTCCCATCAAAATTTTTAACTTGCTCAATCGATTCTTTATTTTATTTAAAGTCAACTTTCCCAAAAAAAAAACATATTTTTTGACGCCTCTAAGTATTTTTTTCTAATTTAAAACAAAATATTAAAAAAGTGTTGTTTTTCAAGATTGGGCTAACATTCGCCCGATTTTGAACGAACAGTGGGTGAATTTTTCAGACCGGTTCACACGTGCAGCATTTTTTCCACTTTTGTTTTGGATTTTTTAAATAGTTAGAGGCTTGAAAGAGAGAGTAGATAGAGAGATATTATATAAAGGGGATAAAGTCTCCCCAATTTTAAAGATTTCATGCACTGAGATACATCGAAAATTAGAAAAGTGGATCACTATTGGCGGTTTAGATTAATCTTTTCAATTTAAGATATTCTTCCTGGTGCTTCAGGAAACCCAATAGTTGATGAAAGGCTTGTTATTTAGTGCATACCTAAAACAAACATGCTTATCAGTTTTTTCATAACAGAAAATTGTTTTATCACAAACCTCGTGCTTAGAATCATAAGGGCGTAACTGCATTAATCCATTGCTCTTCGTCGAGCTCAAAATAATTTTCTTATCTTCGTCGATGTTTTCTTTTTATCATTGTAGCGACTTGTGGTAGTTTGCCGAAGATTTATTGATTTGGTGTGATAAAGGATGATTGTATCCTTCACCAGACGCAACAATCACGGTTGTAACTGTTGAGTTATTAACGAAGTTATGATTCTCAGCGCGTGATATTTTGGTAAAATGAAAATATTTATTTTCAAATCGAAATAATGATAGTTGCATCTATGATTGTACTGCATTTGAATTGAAAGGTGATACTTTAAATACGTAAGGGATCCCCAAAGTAATTTTGTTGTTCAAACATGAGAAGATAAAAGCCGTGTTTCCCTCCCAACATTCACTTCGATCAATATTTTGGAATTTTTTAAAATATATTGTGATGATAATTCATACATTTGAAATAGCATAAATGTGAAAGATTCTTCAATTCGTTCAATCCCAGGTTTGTTGTAACTGAATAATTTTTGTTTCGTTTTCTACCAAAACGATCCGTACTGATGTTGATTTCGCACTAAAAATTTCAAAAACTTCTTAAACCTGTAGCAAATCTGCATCTTTCTTAAGTAGGTGTTCAGCTGATCAAGTGATCGTAATTTTCCTTCATTCTCACGAGAAGAGAATGTTCATTCACGAAATTTTTTGCCAAGAAATTATTTTTCGGGGAAGAAAAACAGGTCTTATTAGTGATAAATAACCATGTTTCCCCCACTTCCAGTGGCGCGAACGTTTGATTTGCTCGCAGGACTACTCATAGTTTTTAGTAATCCTTCTTTTGACTGATATTTAGTAAAATATCCTTGGGATAAAAGAGAGAGGGCGAAAGTTAGCGTGCACGATTTTCGTTTCTTTTCTGAGATCGTTATGAGAGAGTGGTGAGTGAAAGATGGATTCCGCCACAAACGAAACAAAATTGTCCCTCGACCCAGAAACGCTTAATTTCGTCTAATCGAAAATGCAACTGAAACTGAAAGTCACTATTTGGTCACTTTTTCCGCAACTGAAAGTCACTATTTGGTCCCTTTTTTCGTCAGCTTTGGTCACTAAAGTCACTATTTTGAGCTGCATAGGTCGCTACCAGCCCTGGGACGTGGCAAATTGACAAATTGATGAGCTTGTCGCCATCTGGACAACCTCCGCTCCACACGTGGGAAAGGGACAAACCGGAAAAAAGTTAGACAAAAAAACTGTTGTGAAACAACAAACAAGCTCAATTAGGCATCTTGCGTAGCCCACATCCTGCATGGATGAGGGAAGTTTTCCAATGAAGCAAAAATTAACGAAATTAGCGCACATTTTTTCCAGATGAACCAAACTTTTCCGCTATTCTCCAACACCATATTCTAAGAAAGATGTAAGCATTCTCGGCTTCTCTACTATCTTCCCTCAAATTGAGGCATGTGTGGTAATTGAAGAGGTATGTAAGCAACTGGTCGCAGTGGAAAATGTACTACCCAACAAGGAAAAAAAAGCTGATAGTAACACCGGAACAATGCCTATCTATCCGATCCCGTTAAGTTGGGCAGAATTTGTGTTTTGCTTTGTATTTTGTAACAAACTTCGAAATTTAGCTTGTGGATCAAAGGGTTAAATAGTTATGACCAAAATACTTAGACCAAAACGCATTAAGGAAAATATCTTTTACTAGTTTATTTGTGGACGCAGTAGCGCCCGTGGCAAGTGTTTTTTTTTTTCAATATAAACGGTTCATTAATTCATGCATTAAAAAAAATCAAAATTTTCAACGTCTGTTGTCTGTGATTTTTTTCATCAAATGCTGTGTCTGGTTGTCTAAGGTTGTCACTGGTTTTGTTTTCTGCATCTGATAGTAAAAAAGAATTGAAGTGTCAAATATTTTATTTTTTGTGAGAATTTCCCCGCGTGCTGCGTCTGGTTGGCTAGTCACCGGACAGACAAACAGGGCTATTATATTCTTTTTTGCAATTCCTGATGATAATACACCCAGGTTTTGCCTTTCTCGTATACTAAGTATACGGTAAAGGCTATATGATCGCTCCAAAAACAAACTTTTTATAGAAGGCCCGGAGACCCATAGTGTTATATACCAATCGACTCAGTTCGACGAATCGAGGTGATGTCTGTGTGTGTGTGTGTGTGTGTGTGTGTGTGTGTGTGTGTGTGTGTGTGTGTGTGTGTGTGTGTGTGTATGTGTGTGTGTGTGTGTGTATGTGTGTGTGTGTGTGCGCAAAACTACTCAAAAAATGTCACTCATTTTTCGTGCACTTATCCTCAACCGATTTGCTCGCAACAAATTGCATTCGACGCAGAATCCTGTCCCATTGTTTCCTATTTGAAATTGGCCAGATTGAACTATGGGATCAGAAGTTATGGCCAAAATACAAATTCAAACGAAAAAATCGCGTAAAAAATGTCACTCATTTATCGGGCACTTATCCTCAACCGATTTGCTCGCAACAAGTTGCATTCGACGCAGAATCCTGTCCCATTGTTTCCTATTTGAAATTGGTCAGATCGGACTATGGGATCGGAAGTTATGGCCAAACCACCTTTTTGCCTTTCTCGTATACTAAGTATACGGTAAAGGCTATATGATCGCTCCAAATCAAACTTTTTATAGAAGGCCCGGAGACCCATAGTATTATATACCAATCGACTCAGTTCGACGAATTGAGGTGATGTCTGTGTGTGTGTGTGTGTGTGTATGTGTGTGTGTGTGTGTGTGTGTGTGCGCAAAAGTACTAAAAAATGTCACTCATTTTCGGGCACTTACCCTCAACTGATTTGCTCGCAACAAGTTGCATTCGACGCAGAATCCTGTCCCATTGTTTCCTATTTGAAATTGGCCAGATCGGACTATGGGATCAAAAGTTATGGCCAAAATACAAATTCATACGAAAAAATCGCGTAAAAAATGTCACTCATTTTTCGGGCACTTACCCTCAATCGATTTCCTTGCAACAAGTTGCATTCGACGCAGAATCCTGTCCCATTGTTTCCTATTTGAAATTGGCCAGATCGGACTATGGGATCGAAAGTTATGGCCAAAATACAAATTCATACGAAAAAATCGCGTAAAAAATGTCACTCATTTTTCTGGCACTTATCCTCAACCGATTTGCTTGCAACAAGTTGCATTCGACGCAGAATCCTGTCCCATTGTTTCCTATTTGAAATTGGCCAGATCGGACTATGGGATCAGAAGTTTTGGCCAAAATACAAATTCATACGAAAAAATCTCGTAAAAAATGTCACTCATTTTTCGGACACTTACCCTCAACCGATTTGCTCGCAACAAGTTGCATTCGACGCAGAATCCTGTCCCATTGTTTCCTATTTGAAATTGGCCAGATCGAACTATGGGATCGAAAGTTATGACCAAAATACAAATTCATACGAAAAAATCGCGTAAAAAATGTCACTCATTTTTCGGGCACTTATCCACAACCGATTTGCTCGCAACAAGTTGCATTCGACGCAGAATCCTGTCCCATTGTTTCCTATTTGAATTTGGCCAGATCGGACTATGGGATCGAAAGTTATGGCCAAAATACAAATTCATACGAAAAAATCGCGTAAAAATGTCACTCATTTTTCGGGCACATATCCTTAACCGATTTGCTCACAACAAGTTGCATTCGACGCAGAATGTCTCATATTTTCTTATTGAAAATTGGCCAGATCGGACTATGGGCTTAGATGTTATGGTCAAATTACTATTTATTGTGAAAAGAGTTCGAAAAGTCTAGCTCACTTTTTAGCACTTAGACTTCATCTATTGACGCTCGCAACAGATTGCATTCGACGCAGAATCTTGTCCCATTGTTTTCTATTGAAAATTGGCTAGATCGGACTATGGGATCGGAAATTATGGCTGAAACACCATTTTTGCCTTTTTCTACGAAAAGGCTGTATGTTCGCTCCAAAACCAAACTTTTACAGAAGGCCTGGAGACTCATAGTGTTATATACGTATAAGCTCGATGAACTGCGATGATGTCTGTGTGCGCGCACCAAAAATGCGAAAAGTTTAGCTCACTTTTTTGGAACTTATCCTCAACCGATTTAATTCCAACTATAGATAGTAGATTTTTTTGCCCGTGCACACGCACATATGACGTCACATCCCTTAACGTTTCCATTGAAATCGTGACGTCATGCTCGTTTGGAGACACGTTTGACAGTTCGTTTGGAGACAGAGGATTTATCTTCACTCATCTATATATTCCACTATCTATAATTCCAACAAGTTTCATTCGACGCGGAATCCTGTCGTATTGTTTTCTATTGAAAATTTGAACCATGGGCACAGAAATTATGGCCAAAATATACTATGTGTTATAAAAAAGCGAGTAAAAAAGTCTAGCTGACTTTTAATGGACTTACCCTCAACCGATTTACTCACAACAAATTGCATTAGATGCGGAATCCTGTTCTATTTAGAAAGTTGGCCAGATTGGACTATTACCTTTGAAATTATGGCCAAAATACTTTTTGCCTTTCTTGTGCAACAAAGTTGTACCGAAAGGCTATAATTTCTTTCCGAAAACGAACTATCGGATGCTTCCACACTGATACACTTCCTTCCTCTTCATACGGGAGTTTGGTAGAAAGACGGTCATGAAATTTATATCATAATAAATATTGCCCTCCGCTCGCCTGATGGGAATGACATTTTCGTTTTCTTTTTGTGTAGTCGGAGCTTCAGTTCAATTTACATCCAAAAGTGATATCCTTAAAATATATGACTGGGTAAAATAAAACAGGGTATGTACGTCAAAAGATTGGAAAAGGAAACAAAAATGTCGAAATTCTTATTAGCATATTGTAGATCAAGCTGAAAACCGAACCGAGGTTTCGCGACAATCGCATTTTCTCGCATTTCCGGATGTTGCAACTGCATCGCGAGTAGTGCGCAACTGTGCTATAGTCGGGCACCACTCGCGATGCAGTCGCGACATCCGGGAATGGGACAAAATATGATTTTCGGTTTTCAACTGGATCTACAATATCTTTGCCATAAATAATCTGATTTTCATAGAACGGACAAAGAAATTTGTCTTTTTTACTCCTAGCTACTAGCTCATCTATTTTCAAGCACACACATTTTACGAAGGTCGAGAAAGGCACCATCACCGCTAGGTGGATTAATCTGGGTTTTTTAATAGAAAAATCAGAAAAGAAAAATGTCACCTATTTTTCGGACACCTAACCTTGATCGATTTACACGCAACAAGTTGCATTCGACAAAGAATCCTGTCCCATTGTTTCCTATTGAAAATTGGCCAGATCGAAATATGGGATCGGAAGCTATGGCCGAAACACCATTTTTGCCTTTTGTTTACAAAGTATACAAAAAGGCTAAATGTTCGCTCCAAAACCAAACTTTTACAGAAGACCTGGAGACCCATAGTGTTATATACCAATCGACTCAGCTCGATGAACTGAGATGATGTCTCTGTCTGTGTATGTATGTGTGTGCGATGCGCGCACCAAAAGTGCGAAAAGATTAGCTCACTTTTTTGGTACTTATCCTCAACCGATTTACTAGCAACAAATTCCATTCGACGCGGGATCCTGTCGTTTTGTTTTCTATTGAAAATTTGGAAGATCGGACTATGGGCACAAAAATTATGGCCAAAATGCTTTATGATATAAAAAAGCGCGTAAAAAGTCTAGCTCATTTTTAATGCACTTACCCTCAATCGATTTACTCACAACAAATTGCATTGGACGCGGAATCCTATTCTATTATTTTCTATTGAAAATTGGCCAGCTTGGACCTTAGAAAATATGGCCAAAATACTTTTTGCCTTTCTTGTGCTACAAAGTTGTACCGAAAGGCTATTATTTCTCTCCGATAACGAACCATCAGATGTTTCCACACTGATACACTTCCCTCCCTCTTCATACGGGAGTTTGGCAGAAGGACGGTCATGAGATTTATATCATAACAAATATTGCCCTCCGCTCGCTCGATGAGAATGACATTTCCGTTTTCTTTTTGTGTAGTCAGAGCTTCAGCACAGAGAAACAGACGTCTCACTTAGAACAAAATGCAATCAAAATCATCGTCACGGAAGCATTATCGCCCAGTGCTAAATGCAGTGTGTGTGGTCAAACGGCAACCAGATGGCGGTAGTGTGCAAACGTCAAACACAAGCAAATCCGATGAAAGCGCCATCGGTGGCCGATTGACCACCTACAAAAATTTGAATCCACCTTTAAAAAGGTGAACGATGGAACATGTGTTGAGTGAGACGTCTGTTTCTCTGTGGCTTCAGTTTAACAAACATCCAAATGTGATATACTTAAAATATATAACTGGGTAAAATAAAACAGGGGTATGTACATCAAAAAGATTGGAAAAGGAAAAAAATTGTCGAAATTCTTATTAGCATATTGTAGATCAAGTTGAAAACCGAACCGAGATCTCGCGTTCTCAACTGGATCTACAATATCTTTGCTTGAAATAATCCGATTTTCAAGTTTTTCCGGCCTAGAAGTTTTTCTTTTTTACTCTTAGCTACTAGCTCATCTACTTTCAAGCAAACACATTTTACGAAGGTCGAGAAAGGCACCATCACCGCTAGGTGGATTAATCTGGGTTTTTTTTTACGCGATTGGAATTAATTAATTTCTCGGTTAACCTGAATTTTCACAACTTTTTAAATACCCCCTGAATTTTCTTTGATTTTTTGTGAATTGTTTAGTGTGGTTAACTCATTGCTTCATTGACGCTGAAGGTCCTAAAGGACTAAAACCAAACCGTGTAAAAAAAACCATGGGTGTACCTGATTTACAGTTGACATTTGAGTGATGAAACGGCCTACTTTTCCATACCAATGAAATCGGTGCTTTAATGAACATTATGCAACTCAAATGGGTTGCATAAAATCCATTATAGCACTCATTTGGGTGCTATAATGCAGCATTAGAACAGTAGTTACATGACCACTTCTTCTTCTTCTTACTGGCATTACATCCCCACACTGGGACAGAGCCGCCTCGCAGCTTAGTGTTCATTCTGCACTTCCACAGTTATTAACTGCGAGGTTTCTAAGCCAAGTTACCATTTTTGCATTCGTATATCATGAGGCTAACACGATGATACTTTTATGCCCAGGGAAGTCGAGACAATTTCCAATCCGAAAATTGCCTAGACCGGCACCGGGAATCGAACCCAGCAACCCTCAGCATGGTCTTGCTTTGTAGCCGCGCGTCTTACCGCACGGCTAAGGAGGGCCCCAGAGATGCATCCTGAACAGAACATGAGCCAAGAGCGTGCCTTGGTGTTCTTAGTTTTGAACTCTGAACACTGTTCAGTGTGCACTGGGTTGGTACGCAAGCAAAACGATCATGGTAACTAAGATTCCTTAGATTTGGAACTATGCAAAAACATACGAGCATGCTTGATTTCTATCCGTTAGATGCCCACGTGTTCCATTACCAGCCGAAAAATGTGTAGCATGCCGTCGCTTGAATTTGTTTTCCTAGGATACAAGTTGCTAAGTTAGGTCAGTGCTCTTGAACAGTGTGCTGTGTTCAAAACGTTTTGAACACGAACGCGCGTTCTCGTGTTCAGATGCATCTCTGGAGGGCCCCTACATGGTTACATGACCACATTTAGCTCAATTAGCTTGGGTGAGTGTTTAAATAGTGCATTCTCCATGGCACATGATAAATTAAATAATTTAATGGACATGACATCAAATTCTCCTAAATCAGATTTATCTCGGCAAGCCTCGTTGGATAAACGTACAACTCGTGCTGAAAAAATCATCTTTTTGCAACTAGTTGCACAAACTACTATTATGCTTTTCTCGTACAACAAAGTTGTACCGAAAGGCTATCATTTCACTCAAAAATCGAACTTTTTATAGAAGTCTCGGAGACCCATGATGTTATATACCAATCGATTCAGCTCTTCGATTTTGATACCCTTGTTTCCTACCCTCCCCAATAATTTTGCTCTTCCAAATCCTAGTTAATGAAAAGCAATTTCACTTTCAGCGAGCAAGGATCTGACACTTCCCTTTCCATTACACGGCTGGAATTAATGAAATTGAAAATGAAAACCATGGAATAAACGAGGAGGCGCAAACGCTGATTTTTGCGCTGTGAATGCACAAAACTAGTTCAACAGAAGGCCAGCAGGGAGATTACAGCGTCCTCGCAAACCATGTTGACTCGACTAACTTTATCCACATTATCCTTTCAGTGTGGTTGGCTTGAAACTTATTTTCATGACATATATCCAAAACGGCTTTCCGTTTGCTCTTTCCGCAGTCCTTAATAGAGACAAAAAAATCTGTTGGAAGTCATTCTATTCATTGACGATTATTGCCTTCATCATGCCATTTCGAAATGGTAATTCATTTGAGAAAAGTTGCAAAATTTCATAACATCGCTAAAAGAAGATGGCTTTATTTGAATACCACACTTTATTAATCGCTGTATTAAAATCAACACATTTCTGGAACGATAATTACACATTTTTTTAGTTTTTTAAATGTTTGCTTGCCGTTTAAAGTATGTTTGTGCATGGAAATAGTGATAGAATTTTGTTCTGTGAATTGCGGTATTTTAGCTGTAAGCCATGAAACTAGGCAACATTATTACTGCCGCTAGCCACAAGTTAAGTACATCTATGCCTAGTTTTCAACTCAAATAAAGCTCACTTGCGGTTAGCGGCATATTACTATGGCATGATGCAATATCACTCGGGAGATAGTTTCTATTTGTGCAGTCTTGCTTTGTGAATACCCGTAGCAGGATCTTTCGTTCCAGACTGGGTATAACAAAGATAATAAATTTTCTATAGGTATTGGGGTACACTTTATGATTGCAAAAAATCGAAAAAACGTCACGAAAATATGATAGACTTTGAACTTTAACATCTCAGCCGTTTCTCGGTGGATTTTGAATTTTCTTGGACCATTCAATCAAGGAAGAGCCAACGCTTCATACCCGATGTACACTGAAGTCGTTTTTCAGGCGGTTTTTTCACACGAATAGCTTTTTATGCGATTTTTTTCACTCGAATTTCGGGATTTCCACGGTTCATTCAGACATATCTTGGGATTATGCGATTTTTTACGTTGTTTTAATTTACGAGGCCCATACCCTCCGCATAAAACCCGACTCCAGTGTGCTACAATATTTATGTATGAATAATATTTACTATTGAAAACTTGCTAACAGTTTAGCAACCGGTTTTGATGAATCAGTCAATCTCGTATGTGCAAGCTTCTTCTTCCATAGCACTACATTCCAACTGGAACATTCCAACTGGTCTGCTTATTAATTTAGTCATTTATTAGCATTTCTTTACTTATTAATTTAAAGCTTTCTATGTCCGCCATTGCATTAGTATGTATCTTGTGTGACAAATACAATGGATATACACTATGCCCAGGATGTTGAGAATGTTTCCCACTTGAAAACATCCTAAATCGGATCGAAAATCGATCTCGCCATCTCCGGATTCTGTGCCTTTGTTCGCAAGGCTAACTGGAAACCATAAGCCAGCATAGGCGTCAAATTATTGCAACTTACAGGGCTTTCAGCTGGTGCAGTTCATTTCTGCTAACTTACACGCACGTTTTATCTCGAAAGCTTACGGGGGCATTTGATGACAGCTTCTCGCTTACGTCTATTGATGCCAGTACACGCTAAAAATGAACTACTCAAAATTGAGTCGAATCCGACTCATTTTCATTAAAAACGGGCCAACTCAAAATTTGAGTAAAAGATACTACTTCAATAAAATGATGATTGCACTTAACCCGTTTCGGCCCGGGTTACGATTTCAAATTGTAAAATCCACCGTTCTCTTGTTTTTCGACCGATTTGCATGAAATTTGGAGGCAAGATGCATTAATCCCTATATTTTTATGTAGATGTATTGATTTGGTGATTGGGTCCTTGGGTACGGTTTTATCGAGGGGGTCCCCTGGGTCAAATGGGGTCAAAAATAGGTCAACTTCCTTTTAATCGTTGATAACTAATAGTAAATACTCTAAATAATGATGCAATCGTTTTTATTCATCATTTTGCAATAGTGGGAATGGAAACTGCACGTTTGGACCCCCAAAATCCGGTTACAGATGTTCCGGAAACCTGGTTCCACCAGGGAAGTGGTCACTTTTTGAGTTGTTCTGAAACCCAGCTTGCGACACATCAAACTTCATGATTTTGCAACACAAATATAATAGAAGACATTTGGAAAACATCTGACCACATTGACCACTTCCGGAAGTTCCCTGGGAACCTGGTGCCCTCAGGGAAGTGGTCACTTTCTGATTGATTCCTAAACCCAGCTTGCGACACCTCGAACTTCATGATTTAGCAACGCAAATACAATAGAAGACATTTGCAGAGCATCTGACCACATTGGCCACTTCCGGAGGTTCCCTAGGAACCTGATGCCCCAAGAGAAGTGGTCACTTTTTGAGTTGTTCTGAAACCCAGCTTGCGACACATCAAACTTCATGATTTTGCAACGCAAATACAATAGGAGACATTTGCAAAACATCTGACCACATTGGCCACTTCCGGAGGGTCCCTGGGAACCTGAAGCCCTCAGGGAAGTGGTCCCTTTTTATTGATTCTGAAACCCAGCTTGCGACACATCAAACTTCATGATTTAGCAACACAAATACAATAGGAGGCATTTGCAGAGCATCTGTGCACATTCGCCACTTCCGGAGGTTCCCTGGGAACCTGGTTCCCTTAGAGAAGTGGTCAGTTGCAAATGTCTCCCATTGTATTTGCGTTGCTAAATCATGAAGTTCGAGATGTCGCAAGCTGGGTTTAGGAATCAATCAGAAAGTGACCACTTCCCAGAGGGCACCAGGTGCCCAGGGAACTTCCGGAAGTGACCAATGTGGTCAGATGTTCTGCAGATGTCTTCTATTGTATTTGCGTTGCTAAATCATGAAGTTCGAGGTGTCGCAAGCTGGGTTTAGGAATCAATCAGAAAGTGACCACTTCCCTGAGGGCACCAGGTTCTCAGGGAACTTCCGGAAGTAGCCAATGTGGTCAGATGTTTTGCAAATGTCTCCTATTGTATTTGCGTTGCAAAATCATGCAGTTTGATGTGTCGTAATCTGGGTTTCAGAATCAATCAAAAAGTGACCACTTCCCTGAGGGCTTCAGGTTCCCAGGGACCCTCCGGAAGTGGCGAATGTGCACAGATGCTCTGCAAATGTCTTCTATTATATTTGTGTTGCAAAATCATGAAGTTTGATGTGTCGAAAGCTGGGTTTCAGGACAACTCAAAAGTGACCACTTCCCTGGGGAGCCAGGTTTCGGAACATCTGTAACTGGATTTTGGAGGTCCAAACGTGCAGTTTCCATTCTCACTATTGCAAAATGATGAATAAAACGATTGCATCCTTATTGAGAGCATTTACTACTAGTTATCTACGATTAGAAGGAAGTTGACCTTTTTTGACCCCATTTGACCCAGGGGACCCCCTCGATAAAACCGTACCCAAGGACCCAATCACCAAATCAATACATCTACATAAAAATATAGGGTTTAATGCATCTTTCCTCCAAATTTCATGCAAATCGGTCAAAAAAACAAAAGAACAGTGGATTTTACAATTTGAAATCGTAACCCGGGCCGAAACGGGTTAAACTAGGAGTCTGTTTGTCGTAAAATGCACTTAGATAGATAGATAAACTTGATTCGCATCTGTCGTATTAAAAATTGATGGAAGGCCAAGCTTAACTTTCGCGAAATCATCATTTTATTGAAGTAGTATCTTTTACTCAAATTTTGAGTTGTCCCGTTTTTAATGAAAATGAGTCGGATTCGACTCAATTTTGAGTAGTTCATTTTTAGCGTGTAGATGGGCCCGAATCTTCTCCGCTGTTGCAGAGGATGCGTTCTGGGAAACTTTCTTCGGTTCGTTTTTGCTTTTTCCTAGGTGTCTGCCGGAGTAAACGCAAAGTTCGACGCAACTCACATGAAGGAATAATAAGTATTATAAATAAACTCTCAAACTTATTTGTCGCGTCGGTCTACTACTTCCTCCATAGGATGACCAACAAACGCCGTTGACAGTCCAGCTTTCACATTTCTGGGATTTTGTTGGGTGCCTAGTCTCTGTTCCAGTTTGCGTAGGTGTTGGTTGCAGCGGTACACTATCAGCCAGGGTTTTTCTGAATAATTCCATTATCATTTGTTAACTTCTCAGGTGTGAAAAGTCTTCTTCTTCTTCACAGTTGTTAACTGCGAGGTTTCTTAGGCAAGTTACCATTTGTGCATTTGAATGTCATAAGGCAAAGGGGCAAGCCAGAGTAAACGAGACGTGCGATGCGACGCGACGCGACAGTGCTTGCCCCTAACCAGAGATGCATCTGAACACGAGAACGCGTGTTCGTGTTCAAAAAGTTCTGAACACTGCACACTGTTCAAGAGCACTGACCTAACTTAGCAACTTGTATCCTAGGAAAACAAACTCAAGCAACGGCTTGCTACTCGTTTTTCGGCTAGTAATGGAACACGTGGGCATCTAACGGATAGAAATCAAGCATGCTCGTATGTTTTTGCATAGATCCAAATCTAAGGAATCTTAGTTACCATGATCGTTTTGCTTACGTACCAACCCAGTGCACACTGAACTGTGTTCAGAGTTCAAAATTTAGAACACCAAGGCGCGCTCTTGGCTCATGTTTTGTTCAGGATGCATCTCTGAGGATAACACGATGATATTTTATGCCCAGAGAAGTCGAGACAATTTCCAATCCGAAAATTGCCTAGATCGGCACCGGGAATCGAGCCCAGCCACCCTCAGCATGGTCTTGCTTTGTAGCAGCGCATCTTACCGCAACCGCTGCACTTGGCACGGTGCCCCCGGATCAGAGAAACGACTGGTATGACGGCGAATGTGAGCAATTAGTGGAAGAGAAGAATGCAGCATGGGCGAGATTGCTGCAACACCGCACGAGGGCGAACGAGGCACGATATAAACAGGCGCGGAACAGACAAAACTCGATTTTCCGGAGAAAAAAGCGCCAGCAGGAACATCGACACCGTGAAGAGACGGAGCAACTGTACCGCGCTAATAACACACGAAAGTTCTATGAGAAGTTAAATCGTTCACGTAAGGGCCACGTGCCACAGCCTGATATGTGCAAGGACATAAACGGGAACCTTCTTACGAACGAGCGTCAGGTGATATAAAGGTGGCGGCAGCACTACGAAGAGCACCTGAATGGCGATGTGGCAAACGAAGATGGCGGTATGGTGATGGACCTGGAAGAACCCGCGCAGGACATAATCTTACCGGCTCCGGATCTCCAGGAAATCCAGGAGGAGATTGGCCGGCTGAAGAACAACAAAGCCCCTGGGGTTGACCAACTACCAGGAGAGCTATTTAAACACGGTGGTGAGGCACTGGCTAGAGCGCTGCACTGGGTCATTACCAAGCTTTGGGAGGAGGAAGTTTTGCCGCAGGAGTGGATGGAAGGTGTCGTGTGTCCCATCTACAAAAAGGGCGATAAGCTAGACTGTAGCAACTACCGCGCAGTCACATTGCTGTACGCCGCCTACAAGGTACTCTCCCAAATTTTATGACATCGACTAGCACCAACTGCAAGGGAGTTCGTGGGGCAGTACCAGGCGGGTTTTATGGGCGAACGCTCCACCACGGACCAGGTGTTCGCCATTCGCCAAGTACTGCAGAAATGCCGCGAATACAACGTGCCCACACATCATTTATTCATCGACTTCAAAGCCGCATATGATACAATCGATCGGGACCAGCTATGGCAGCTAATGCACGAACACGGTTTTCCGGATAAACTGACACGGTTGATCAAAGCGACGATGGATCGGGTGATGTGCGTAGTTCGAGTTTCAGGGGCATTCTCGAGTCCTTCGAAACACGCAGAGGGTTACGGCAAGGTGATGGTCTTTCGTGTCTGCTATTCAACATCGCTTTGGAAGTGGTAATACGAAGAGCAGGGATTAACACGAGTGGTACAATTTTCAATAAGTCCGTCCAGCTATTTGGTTTCGCCGACGACATAGATATTATGGCACGTAACTTTGAGAAGATGGAGGAAGCCTACATCAGACTGAAGAGGGAAGCTAAGCGGATCGGACTAGTCATCAACACGTCGAAGACAAAGTACATGATAGGAAGAGGTTCAAGAGACGACAATGTGAGCCATCCACCGCGAGTTTGCATCGGTGGTGACGAAATCGAGGTGGTTGAAGAATTCGTGTACTTGGGCTCACTGGTGACCGCGGATAACGATACCAGCAGAGAAATTCGGAGACGCATAGTGGCAGGAAATCGTACGTACTTTGGACTCCGCAAGACGCTCCGATCGAATAGAGTTCGCCGCCGTATCAAACTGACTATCTACAAAACGCTTATAAGACCGGTAGTTCTCTACGGACACGAGACCTGGACGATGCTCGTGGAGGACCAACGCGCACTGGGAGTTTTCGAAAGGAAAGTGTTGCGTACCATCTATGGTGGGGTGCAGATGGCGGACGGTACGTGGAGGAGGCGAATGAACCACGAGTTGCATCAGCTGTTGGGAGAACCATCCATCGTTCACACCGCGAAAATCGGAAGACTGCGGTGGGCCGGGCACGTAGCCAGAATGTCGGATAGTAATCCGGTGAAAATGGTTCTCGACAACGATCCGACGGGAACAAGAAGGCGAGGTGCACAGCGGGCAAGGTGGATCGATCAGGTGGAGGACGACTTGCGGACCCTCCGCAGACTGCGTGGTTGGCGAAGTGCAGCCATGAACCGAGCTGAATGGAGAAGTCTTTTATGTGCAGCACAGGCCACTCTGGCCTTAGTCTGATGATAATTAATAAACAATTTACGATCAAGAACAATGATACTCATGCAGTTCTTGTAGAATTAAATACATAATGTTATGCTAAAAACCGCGAGAAGATTAGAGTTTATTAGGCAAAGATATTAGCATTTTGCTAGAGTGTTGTAGGGGTGAATTTATTTCTTTTCAAAGGTAAAAGAAACGAAATTTGCTCAAACCCCACTTCAGAGAAATGCTAATAACTAATAACCGGGCAAACTCAAATCTTCTCGCGGTTTTCTGCATAACATTCTGTATAAAATTCTTCAAGATCGGAATGAGTGTCATACTTCTTCATCGTAAGTTGTGCCGTCCAACTGCATTTCACTGTTTTTGGATGTTTCTGCATACATTTTTGCATATAAACTTCCAACGAGTTTAGCACGCCCAAACGATGACCGATTTGGCTGAAATTTTGTCCAGAGCATCAGGGCATCAAATAGAACCGAATAAGAGGGCGGCTCTTCATGATTTCTCATGAAAAATCTACTGGTGATTCCATAAAGGACGACGCACGACCTCACTGGCCACTTCCAGAAGATTACATGGTGCCCCGGGGGAACCTGTAGAAGAGGACATTTCCTACAAATACTTCTTTTTCCTACAAATTTTTTTTTTGGTAAGGCTGTAAAGTTTAAAACAACTCATTGGCCACTCCAGGAACATCACAGAGTGCCCCAGGGGAACTTGAGGAATGAACATTTTCATTTTTGCACTAAAACATGTCATGCGACTGCTCTATGCAATTCAGCGTAATAGTGTTTTCGAGACAATTAATTAGTAAGTTTATGCGATTTTTTGGAGGTATTTAGCTTACTGATCAATCCCCCTAAAAGTGAGATGAAAAATTTATTTATTCCAGTTCACAACATATAAGGTTTGATTCTTCATAAAAGTTGTAGCAAAAGTTCTCCTGAAAAACTTTATCGAAGACACCAAGTTCGTAATTCCGTTACTTTTGGAGATTTTTTACGTTTTATGCTGACAACCCCTTGAAAATGGGTTTTTCATCATATCTTTCTCATTTGCAATTCTACATTTTTTGAATGTTTTGGAAAGATTTAGATAATATTAAAATACGCCGTTGGTTGGCTATTGGGTATAAAAAAATATAACGGTTTTATTGGATTTTTTAGTAATATTTGATTTAACTGCTACTTGACACCGGGCAAATTGTGGCAGACAATCTCATACGCTGATGATGAGCTAGTAATGAGCTTTTAATTACCACCTGAACTGTAGGGTTGTTAGCGAATGTAAGGAATGTTTCATCAAAAACTATTTCCTTCTTTGCAAGGTAGAAATCAATCACCCACCACAAGGAGTTGATGAACCAATGCATCATGCGTCTCCATAAGATTGTATGCTTATACATCGAGCAAGTTCAAAACTTGTTGGCAGAAAATCCAATAAATCTCCAAAAGTAATTAAATTACAAACTTGGTGTCTTCGATAAAGTTTTTCAGGAGAAATTTTGCTACAACTCTCGCGAAGACATATACCTTCCATGTTGTAAAGTGGAAAAAATAATTTTTTTATCTCACTTTTAGGGGGATTGATCATACTAATACTGACTTACTAATAAAATGTCTCGAGGACACCATTACGCTAAATCACATAATAAAGATATTATTAAATAAACGCGCTAATAACGCGATTTTAGCCACTGTTCGTTGGTGTAAAAAACTCAAAATTGACAAAAATGGTTTATGTACCACTTTCGCTGGCACCAGTCCTATTGAACGATTCTTACTCTCTAGCGAGTTTTTATCCATTTTTTGTATGTGATCGCTTGAGAGTGTTGTTCATCTTCGATTATTTGAAATTTTTATTCTGATCTTCACATTCAATTTTCAATTCTGCAGCTCGGCAAAAATCCACACAGTCGTCTTCTCAGCAAAATAAAAACTGATATCCCGGCAAAAATGACGTTTGTAAACTGATTTTCGGCAATTTATTTGCTGATTTTCAGCAACTTTGACAGAAATCTCGGAAAAAACATGTTTGCTGGGGCACGGCTGTGCGAAACTAGGTAAAAGTTTAACATTTTGCTGAGATCCCGGTAAAAAAATAAGTGTGTTCCTTTCCAAATGTTGGTCTAAAAATTATATACCACCCAAGTAACATTTTTAGTTTTATAATGCTCTTGAAGACCATTATTTACTCTGCAAGAGTGCCTTAAAACCACGGCAAATGAGCTTGAAAAACACAACACACCTGAAAAACACAAAAACACAAAGTCGAAAACCTGTACATTACATACATCTACGTAGTTCAACGTCACCTTTGCGTACAACCCGATTGGGCTGTACCTTTGAGTTTTGAGTAATTGGCAAACCACGTACATATGCAGCTTCTTCATACTTTTTGCCCAAATTAAAGACTTCCCTGGTTTCGGCCGTTAGTAACTAGTCTTGATGTGGCCATAAATTATTAAAGTACATGCAAGAAGCGAAAGATATCCTGCTTCGGCTTAACCTCCCCACATGTCACTTCCGATGACATCGTTTACTCGAAAGACATCCTTCTACACGTCTTCCTGGTCTATGAATTACAACGTAGAGACTACCTACCTATAAATAGAACCGAAGATGGTTTCACGGAAAAGTTCTACCTTGCTATATGTTTCTTCCACGGTTCACGTCCAATAATAGTCCGGCAGGCCCACCGAACATAGAGGCCTGCACCCCGAGCTTCGTATGAAACGTGGGAAATAAATTTTCCTGGAAGAGTAAAGAAGAATTTACCAATCTCTTATCTATAGCACCATATCGGCGACGGAGAGCAAGAGACTACATCACGAACAAGCCCTGTTGTTCCCGCTGGTGTTGCTTGCCGTATCGTGGGTGGAAATCAGGTGTGGTTGAGCCTACTAGCGGCACCACAATTTACCGCAGACCCACGATCCCCCTGACGTTTGGAGCACCCTCACCGGACATTACCCTTGGTGTGTCGGAGCCAAAATGTAAAACTTTGAGGTTCCGGCCGATTTCGTTCCAAATTGGCGACAATCTACGGTCACGGTACTCCTAAACATAGCCACGCAAACGCACGTGACAATGGCAGTCGGGTTTATTTTTGTCAATCAATGGTAAGAGTGAAATCAGTAGTGATTCAGTTTCATTGCAAATTATCGAAATTTGAATTTGAAATCTTCTCAGGCGTGTTAAATTTATTTTTGAAAACAATACAATAATAATTCTCAATCTATGTTGCAAAATTTTGTTCATTTCGAAACACGAAAGATTCTGAATTGACGCCACTTTTTCTGAGAAGGTTTCACTGTTTGCTGCTTCTACCTAAAAACTGTTTATCTAAGCTGCATCCTTTCCACTTATCAAGATGCATTTTCGTTCCGGAAAGTGTTGAAAGCCACAACCACACAACTCCCCAGTAAAAGCTTGAGTTAAACTGTCAGCTCACAATTGATGAAACCTCTTTTCAAAGCGACCGTGTACTCCCAATTCGCACCATAAACTATTTCTTCCATTTGGTGCTTCTCTAAGCTAACGACAGCGAAGCGACGATGAAGACAAATCACGTGGAACGGCGGCACATCCCATTCCTCTAGCAGAACGTGTATATCCAAGCAGTTAGAATCGACTGGACCCGGTGCAGGAGATAAAACTTCCGGAAGCATTAGGGTAAAACTTGAACGCGATGGTGGAAAAAACGACTGCACTTTGGCAACGATTTTTCTTGCGCACTGCCGTTGGTAGCCAACATTTATCAACTATCACGAGCAGAAGACGGGCCGACATGCCGGGGCTTACCAGGCACAGACACTATAGTAGGTGCAGCATAGACAGGCCCAAACCGGAATGGCGGAAGCTTTTTCGCCCTCTCCATCGTTGCAGGCCGCCATTCACCATACATCCGTCCCAATTATGTGCCACAGAACGAACAGCTTTTCATTTATATTGAACCACTCTTGTGTGGTGTGTAACGAGTTTCCAACTTTCCGCCGAGACTGCAGCTGGATTTGCGTCGCGATGCATCGCATGTTGTTCCAGGACTAGACCGAGTGACACGAAAAATGGCTAGAATATCGTCTCCGAAGGAGCAAACACAAAAGCGGGGAATAATGGGAACTAATGAACAAGATAAACAGAAAAGCTGCTGCTGCTTCGGCATCACTTTCTACCAGGGATGATGCTAGCCATACGGATTCGTATAGGGTTGGCTTTGCATGTGAAAATTTTCAATTTTTAACTCTCGGAAAAGGAGTACGTGTTTATTTAGGTATTTGTTATTCACGATACAAAAGATATGGCCGTCTTTCCTAAGCACAACGACAAAAATTTATTTTGATGAGAAAAACAATTTCTGTTTGAATGCTGGAAAAAATATTCGACGAGTGGATTAGTGAAAAGGTCAATAGAATGCCTTTCCGGACAGATTCCATTGGTCCAACTGTCTGGAAGGCTATTTATCAGGGACAGAAATTCCTGTACTTTGATATGGGATGACTCGAATGATTTTTTCTTTTAAAATGACGTCAGAAGGTCCTTCTGCCTAGTTATCAGTAATATGTTAGTTCGTTGCTTGTTCGACTGGTATAAAATGATGAGCGGATTCTGGAAAGCACAGCACAGACTGCGTTGTAATGAGTAACTGTTGTAATCTTGTAAAAATGCAAATGAAAAACAAAGGGCTCGCGTTTGATCGTGTTCTGGTGTAGAAAGCAGATCATCGAGTTTCTTCTTCTGATTTGCGCGGTCGCAGTGAAAATTAATTAGTTCGCGTTTGTTTTGTGCAAAAAGCAGATAGGTAGATCGTGTGATCCGTTCAAGTTTGTACTGATTTGCGTTCTGCGAGAGCTTTGGTTCTGACGAGAAAAAAAATCTCACTTAATGTTTACAGCGAACTGCGAAGGCATGTGCTTTCTTGGAATGCAGATACCAAATAGTTTTTGTTAGACGTCTGTGAACTGTTATTTTGATGTTTCCTGACACCGAATGATACATTCATTTGGATGATTTCCTACTCGAATTTGAAATTTATGCAAATCAGAATTTGAATGCAAAAGTTACAAACAATAGCTTACTTTGCACTCCCACTAACTTTATTTTATTTCTCAACCATTACTTCAATAAGTCAAACCCATGTTAAGGTGGTTATACAACAAAGCCACAAATCGGCCATATTGGAAACCACGTGCTTTTTCTAGTGATTTTTCAAGAGCACGAATTAAGAGAACCATAATGCCCATGGGGATGAAACATCCGTAGATCGTTTGCTTACTCATGATAAACAATCGACTTTAATTTCAGCATTGTACGAAAACTATTACGCTGGATTTGAACTTTTGATAATATGAGTAGAAAATCGTGTGGTGAATTTGAAATTCACCACATGGCTTGATTATATAATCACCTTAATAAACTAGAGCACAAATCTTTCAATTCGCATAAATTGATGGCACACATGCAATCATAAAACCCACCCAATAACCAATTTTATTAGCCCACCTTGCGGAGCAATCCTTATATGCATGCAGGTTCACAAGCCACCTATTCCAAGATAATCAAATGTCAATCAGCGCACGACAAATCGAATAACGGTGGTAATTTTCGGCGCACGCAAAACTGCCAAAAATCGTGTCTGACACTTTCGACATTTCGTGTGATGCACGCCGGGTAATTGTGCTTCCGGCTTTCCTTTCTCGGGAGCCTTTTCTTCGTTGGGAGCCTTCGTGCGGTGGCGGTGGTTGCGTTGCGTGTAGTGATGTCATTGCGGTACCACAATCAATCGACACATGCCGGTGGTGATGTCGTTTGGCAAAGACGATGGCAACGACCACATCAGTTGCCGGTAATGTGATTTCGCCTTTCAATGTGGAGGAAAAGACAGTCATTTTGGTGTGCTGTCGGCTTCGAATATTTCCCAGCTGAAGAGGCTGAACCGTGAGACGAACCATGAATGGAACTGGCTGGTTATACTAAATCACTTCGTAAGTGAGGAATCTCTTTGCTCCATTTCTAATTAGTGTATACATATATGGTGGTTGTTTTGAAGTCGAAAGCCAAAAACTGGTTGAAGCCATATTTATGAGCTAAATTACCACATAAGTAGCTCGTATAAAAGCTGAGAAGATTGAGATGTGTGAAAAACGGCCAAACGGCATAATGAAAGCTAATTGGGGTAGTAATTGGCCTTAAAAAGTCGTAGTTTTCTGAAGAAAATAGAAAGCAAGTCAACATTTCAATGGTTCATAGGGTCACTCCAAAACCGAACTTTTGATAGGAAGCTCGGAGAGCCATAGTGTTATATACCAATCTACTCAGCTCGTATGTATGTTGTATGTGTCTGTGTTCATAAAATGTGAGCTACACTTTTTGGTAGGTACTTAGCATTCTATTTGATACCACAAAATTGCATTCCACGCAGTTTTTTGCTATTAAAATCGGCTCGATTGGCCTTTACGTTTTGGAGTTATTGAAAACATTTCTTTGCTCTCTTTTTCCCAAAAGTGAAAAAAATCAAAAACTATGTTTTCTTTCAGTGGCTACTGTAATGCATTCAAATGAACGCAAATAAATGTGAAATGATAGTAATAAATGAATCTATCCCCCTGACGTGCAATTTTGATTTTTCTTTTGTGTTTTCTCATTACTCATTAATTTCAAAATTGATGGTGCCTTTCTCGTGTATTAGAAAATACACGGGAAAGGCACCATCAATTTTGAAATTTTCTGTGGAAGCTCTTGATATTCCCACGTCACGTTTGCATTTCGGTTCATAGTGAAATGGGCGAAAATAATGAGGTGGGTACACCCAAAGCAAGACATCACAGAGTATTCCTGACATAAGACGGCAATCACGACGTGCAACAGTAGGCGACTCACAAGTCTTCTCTTTGGCTCTACATTTCATTCCGTGTCAGGAACACATTTGTGTTGATTGTGATGATTTGAGCATTGGTCGAAGCTAGGATAGGATGTGCCAATTAGTCATTAAAAATCGTACCGATTTTCTGTCTAAATCGTACCGGTTTGCTGGTTGGGTGAAAATGACAATCGATTATTTCGATCGGCGGAATCACATTTTCAAAAGGGCAGCTTGTTGTTACCTTGGCCGTGTTGCTGGGTAAATAAATTGAATTTTATGAAAAAATTCAAAAGTTTGATTTTTGATTTTTTGGTTAAAATCATTTATGCTAGACTGCAAATGATGTATGCATGATTCTCAAGTGTTATGCTAATTTAAAACACTTGATTTGAAGCATTATTTACCAACTTTTCACCAATTTCACTACACTGCCGTAATCTGAAAAAGTGACGTATACGCTATTTTCCAAAAATGGTGTTAACAAGTACTACTCATCGAGCTCTTTAACAGAAAAATGGAAAACATGCATGTTGTGAAATGGCTGTTACGTCACTTTTCCAGATTACGGTAGTATAAATCTCATCTAATTCCATATTAAAAGTTTTTTCTGATGGTACGTAACATCTTTCCTGCAAATTTTACTGCGAATAATGGAAGAAATGAACGAGAAAACATGATTTTTTTTACATATATTTTTCGGATTTTGCAAAAAAAAATATTCGGAAGCACTGACCACCACCTCGTCGAAGGAACCGACTAAGGAAACAACAAGGCAGTCGCAATTCAATTGTCACATCTTATCCTAGGGTCGGAGTAGGCCTTTTTACCCACTTCTGTTTTTTTATGAGTCTGAATTGTCGTCATCATAACCTCAGACATCATTACTATAGTACTGTAAGAAGAGTACCGACATGTGCCGCATTTGATAAGTCTGCTGCTCGTTCGGATCCCGATTTTATATGGAAATGACAGATGAATCTTGTTCCAATTCTGACAGTGTCGACACTCTGTATTATACCCACTTTAATCATAACCATCATGGGGAATGGGGTGCGGAATCAAATAATTTAGCAAGTTATTATCTTATTAACTGCTGAACTAAGTTTTCGCTTCGCTTGATTTTAGCGTTCAGCTAATGTGTAACAATCAAAAAAGAGTCAAATGTGATGGTGAGAATACTGCCCATTAATTTTGCTGCTTTCCTATTCAATAAATAATTAATTAGTTATATTGTTGTTCTAGCTGGAAGAAAATTTATTCGTCACAGTTGCGCACTAATATGTCTTATTGTGCATTAATTAATCATGATGTTTCAGCTAAATGACATATTTGGCTCGAAAGCTTTCGGTGAAGTGGCCTTCTGCAAAATTGATTTTGGCAAACCAATAACCAAACCTTTATGATTTAATTCATTTTCGTAATTTTGCTTTTTTGATTTTGGCACTTTCTAAACAATTTGTTATCTGTGATAGATCTCGTACCTGAGTGACTTGATGCATTTACATTCTAGATTTACGGTACCCGCAGACAGAGAACCCAACCCCGAAAAGAGCCATTATGTAATATGTTTCCGCGTTACTCGGATACCAATGTGTACAAAAAGATTGTGTGATAACCCAAAAACTGGAATATGGACGTTCTTCCACGTATTTTCAAGTATCAAAACTCGTTCTCGAATTCGTGAACAATGAAACAAAATATGACTGAATTCTCGTTTTTGAAAATACTGCGAGTGCTCCTGAACACATTGTGAAGGACAAATCTAAAACGCGTTTGACGTAAATTTCGTCTTAAAGGAAGGCTCGGATACAGGGTGTAAACAAATTGGGGACCGTCACGTTATGTAAGATTTTGAACGTTTGTAGCGCCTTTATCGAAGGAAGAACAAGTTATTAGTGAGGCGCAGGAAAAAATGGAGCAGAACGATATGCGGAGGTTTTATGAGTCCGTCAATGGCGTGCGGAGAAAGACAGCGCCATCTCCCGTCATGTGCAACGACCAACAAGGGAATTTGCTGACAGATAAAACCGAAGTGACTGCCAGGTGGAAGCAACACTTCGAGACTTTGTTGAATAGTGGAAGTAACGGTGCAACGGTGAACAGAATAAATATTAGCGACGATGGACAAGCTGTGGAGTCACCTACACTAGATGAGGTTAAAAAAGCTGTAAAAGAGCTGAAAACAATAAGGCTGCGGGGAAGGACTAGCTCCGGACTAAGCTTCTCAAACATGGCAGTGAGCAGCTTTATGAAGTTCTGCACCATATTATGTCAAAAATATGGGAAGACGAGGAAATGCCTGCTAGCTGGTTGGACGACCTCATTTGCCCTCTCTTTAAGAAAGGGCACAGACTGGAGTGCGCCAATTACCGAGGAATAACCCTCCTTAATTCGGCGTACAAAATTATGTCCCGTATTCTGTTCAACAGATTGAGACCGCTTGAAGATTCCTTCGTCGGCAAATTCCAAGCAGGTTTTCGTGAGGGCCGATCAACGACGGATCAAATGTTTACCCTGAGACAAATCCTTGATAAATTCCGGGAGTACAACTTGCAGACACATCATCTGTTTATTGATTTCAAGGCGGCGTACGATTCAGTGAAACGGAATGAATTATGGCAAATTATGCTTGAACATGGTTTTCCGGCGAAACTGATACGGCTGATTCGTATAACGTTGGACGGATCAAAATCAAGTGTAAGGGTTGCGGATGACATATCGACGTCATTTGTTACCTTAGATGGATTAAAGCAGGGTGATGCACTCTCGAACCTACTGTTCAATATAGCGCTCGAGGGAGCGATTAGGAGAGCTGGTGTGTAAAGAAGCGGTACCATTATCACAAGATCGCCTCCCGGGCAGAAGCTATGCACAGAATAACAAAACATGATATGGACTTGATTGATATAAGAGATAAAAGAACAGGCAACAATATCAAAAATTTGCACCGAAATATCATTTAAATATCAAGATATGCTATTGATAAGAACAAACTAATGGCACATGATATTGATCACTTCTTACAAATAGCATAACTTGATTTTCTTATGATATTTTAGTGCAAAATATTGATATTATCGTCTGATCTTTTATCTCTTATATCAATCATGTGCGATGCTGGGTCATTAGGCCGAAGGCCGTTAGGCCGAATGGTCATTAGGCCGTACGGTCATTAGGCCGAATGGCCATTAGGCCGAATGAGCACTGGGGAGTGAGAAGTGACTAGTGCGAAGTGAGGAATAAGTAGAACGGAAGATGAAAAAAAGAAAAAGGAGGGAGAAGTAAAAAGGAAGAAGGAAGAAGAAAAAAGAAAAAAGGAGGAAGAAGGAAGAAGGAAGAAGGAAGAAGGAAGAACGAAGAAAGAAGAAGGAAGAAAGAAGAAGGAAGAAGGAAGAAAGAAAAAGGAAAAGGGAAGAAGGAAGAAGGAAGAAGGAAGAAGGAAAAAGTGAGAAGGAAGAAGTACGAAGGAAGAAAGAAGAAGGAAGAAAGAAGAAGGAAGAAGGAAGAAGAAAGAAGGAAGAAGGACGAAGGAAAAAGGAGGGGTTAGGTGAAGGAAGAACTTCTCATTTTTCACTTTTTGCTTCTTTTTGATAATTCGGCCTAATGGCCATTCGGCCTAATGACCGTTCGGCCTAATGACCATTCGGCCTAATGACCGTTCGGCCTAATGACCATTCGGCCTAATGACCTTCGGCCTAATGGCCTGACACCATCATGTCCATATCTCATTTTGCTATCTTATCAACATTTGATATTATTGAGCTGTCTTCGTCTACTCGGGATATGCTCCTGGTATTTGCGGACGATATCGATATTATCGGGATTGATCGCCCTGCCGTGGAAGAGGCTTTTGTGCCTTTTAAGAGGGAGACAGCGAGGTTTGGACTCTCGATCAATACCAGCAAAACGAAGTACATGGTCGCTGGCAATCAACGTGGGTTCATTAGTGGTGGTGGTAGCGAAATGGTGCTGGATTGTGAAAAATTTGAAGTGGTGGAAGGATTTGTGTATCTTGGAACATTAGTGACGTGCGATAACGATGTAACCCGCGAGGTGAAAAGGCGTATTGCAGCTGCAAATAGGGATTATTACGGACTTCGTAACCAGCTTAAGTCCCGTAGTCTGCAAACGAAAACAAAACTCGCGCTGTATACTACTCTGATTCTTCCGGTGGCTTTATACGGCCATGAAACATGGACGTTAAAGGAGGCTGATCGGAGAGCTTTCGAAGTGTTTGAGCGTAAGGTGCTGCGAACAATACTCGGCGGTAAACAGGAGAACGGTATCTGGCGGCGTCGCATGAACCACTGATTGTACCAGGTGTATAAAGGGCTGGATATTATTAAGCTTATACAACACGGCAGACTACGGTGGGCTGGTCACGTTGTTCGTATGCCGGAAGAACGTCAAGCGAAGATAATATTTAGTAGATAACCCGGAAGAGGCCGCAGGCTTCGTGGAAGGCCGCGTACACAATGGCTTTTTGCGGTTGAAGAGGACCTGAGGGCGCTCAATGTTCAGGGCGACTGGAAGTGATTGGCTCAGGATCGAGTCCAGTGGAGAAGGATACTCCATTCGGAGTAGGTTCATCGAAGAGCTGTAGCCCATCAAGTATCAAGTAAGTAAGCGCCTTTATCTTCCGGGGATTTTAAGATTTAATATATCAATCA
The DNA here is from genome assembly GCF_024139115.2 of Armigeres subalbatus. Lineage (NCBI taxonomy): Eukaryota > Metazoa > Arthropoda > Insecta > Diptera > Culicidae > Armigeres > Armigeres subalbatus. Next base: position 239,685,981 of record NC_085141.1, read on the forward strand.
TAAAATCCCCGGGCCATCCTTAGCCGTGTGGTAAGACGCGCGACAAAGCAAGACCATGCTAAGGGTAGCTGGGTTCGATTCCCGGTGCCGGTCTAGGCAATTTTCGGATTGGAAATTGTCTCGGCTTCTCTGGGCATAAAAGTATCATCGTGTTAGCCTCATGATATACGAAGGCAAAAATGGTAACTTGGCTTAGAAACTTCGCAGTTAATAACTGTGGAAGTGCTTAATGAACACTAAGCTGCGAGGCGGCGCTGTCCCAGTGTGGAGATGTAATGCCAATAAGAAGAAAAAGAAGAAGAATAAGAAGATATCAATCGACTCTAAAACTCTACCCCAGTTTTCCAGTTTTATTGAAACTTTTGAATATCAACATTAAACTATTAAAAAAATCAATTCTTTCTAAGCCCAGTGAACAAATTTCAGAACCAACCAATCTTGTTCTTACATCCGCAACACGGACATAAAATTGATTACGGGCATTTTGGCTCACCGCTTCATTTTTTCTTTGCATAAAAAGAGCCGTGTTTCGAGCGCGCGTGTCATTTTCGTTCGATATTTTACGGAGAGCGGACACAACGGTGACGTTCGTAGAGGTGGTGTTTGGTGACATTATTGATAATCGATTGCGATAAATTTCTTCTCACATGATTTCGAACTTGCTTTTGCTCCTGTTGGAAATGCGTATTTTTGAAAATAAATCGGTTCTTTTCAGAACCACCAATTTATGCAAAAGATAATTAATCCGAGTATTTTTTTTTCTCCTAATCACAATGCATATCCGCATTGTTACCGCAGAAATATCTATGACTTCAGTAGCGGACCCAGTGACGGCCGTCGATGCTGCAGCAAATTCATTCACTAAGAGGAAACCCGCAGCATTTCAGCTGCAAACTATCGAGTGGCTCTCGTCGGTGCCAGCAACAGTCAAATGAAATTTTCTTACTAGATTCTGACTCGTTCTAGTAATTCAAAAAATGCAAAAAATGCTCACGATTTAAATTAAATTGGCTCATTTCAAGACCACCATTTTATACAAAAGAAATCTGACCCGAGAGAAAATTTCTTTAAAGTACAAAACAAAATCGCTTGATGGCAGCAATAAGATCAGCCGCAACGATGTCCGTGATCTATGTGATCATGTCTTGTACACAACCTATTTGTAACGTAAATATTTCACAATTTACAGAGTATTTGCGATTGTGTCATGCATATAACCTAATATGTACAAAACACTAAAATTCGTATTGCACCAAATAGTTTTACGCAGTTTACGTCATGCGGTCGTATCTTTTTTGCTGTTCTTCTGGTTTTTGCGTGAGAAAAGGATAATGAAATTTTACATTTAGGGTCTGTCTCATTTGGAGAATTAAACTTAAAAGTGACAGTTCGAAAATTAGCAAATAACCCGGTCATAAGAATGGCTGGTGCTGCCCAGCAATTCTAATAAGACATCGATGCAAAATGATTCGATATATGTCAAAAGTAATCTTGCTCTGCGAGCAGGGTTATTTGATAATTATTGAAATGTCACTTTTAAGTTTAATTTCAGTTTAATTCTCCAAATGAGACAGACCCTTAATATGCAAATCAATGCAAACGTCACATTATGTACATATAGTTTGTGAATTATTCAACTTTCTATTGTTTTCCACCAGCTGAGCACCTTATGAAATCAACTTAAAATTCAAGCAGTATTTGCGAGTGGGTGTGTATTTGCGTATGCAAAGTGTGTTGACGCTGTAATGAACTTACCCAATATAAGTGAAAGCATATCGCAAAAAGCACCAGAAGTCAACCAACGGGATCCGGCATGGTGACTGACCGAAAATTGTGCCAAGGTACTGAGAGATGCAAATTTATGAGCACACGCTTGTGCCTCCTGAAGCGTTAATGTAATTAATTTTAATTACCTAATTGAAAACACGTTCAGGTCCTACTTTCAAGCCTCAGGTGGCTAGCTGGTGGCAGTTAGGCACAGCGTGCCCCGTGCTCTTCGACACCGATATTGCGTAGGTACATCCAATTAGAATTAAGAAGGCATGCTGGGAATAAACATGAGGGACGGTTTTGGGGGAAGCTTCCTGGAGGTATTTTCTTCTGTAATGTGGCTCGGTCTGGAGGGTGGTTGAGTTTCCCGGAGCAATGACTTTGACGAAAGCTCTCAACTAATTTGGAACTGGGTCACTGCTTCGGGGAAATAAGTAAACTCATGGCGATGATTTGTTTACATTAGAGCTAAGAATGAACATGAACCACAAGAAATTGTCCAATTTAAATTTATAAAATATGATGACATTGATTCCTAAAAAAGCCAACAAAATCACATAAAGCAGAAATGTACAATGCTTTTAACGTAGATCTTGCGTCTCTCTTTACTGGAAGTCATTTCTGAGGATTAAACCACCCGACTTGGACATTAATTTACAATTTTGTGAAAACTCATATTTATTGTGGTTTTTACAGCTGTTCTAAGGAGCAGGAATTAAATCCTTACGTTTGATAAATAAAGTCCACCCACATGCCTTTTACTTATTTTTAAAAAAATATTTGAGAGCAAAGCAAATGCGACATACAAGTTCAAACACACCATCTTTATAGTGGGATTCTACTAAACAAGATTTAAAGTGAACGAGTGTTAAATATGAATAAGCGGACACTTTAAGCAATATCTCACAACAATATACTGAAATACTATTTTTGAATGTTTGAAAAGAAAGAACCATCGCATACAATTCTTAACATTTATCAATAGAATTGAATATCAACGAGAATCACAGTTAAAGTTATTTGAGTGCACTTAGATTGCTAACGCCGTAAACTGTATGACCACGAATCTCTCAACTGTTGTTTGTAGTAATTTAGAAACGTTTGTGGGATGTTACTACTACAAAGTTTTTCATGGTAACTTTAAAGCTTTCCGTTCCGATAATTCAGCGCGTTGTTATTTCCAGAAAAAAGGATCAATCCAAGAACAATTAAAAAGAATTTGTTCATTTTATGTAATTTTAAAACTTCATATTTGATCACATATATTGTTGAGTGAATATACTTTTGTAACCGTCTGGATTCACTTTTGCACTTGTCTGTACCTGTAGGTTTGAATCCTATCTCTGTATCCTAACGCAATTAATGATAATTGCGCAGTATATTGACAAAAGAATTATTATAAAATAGTTCAAAGGGTACCTTAAAATTGGCTATCATAAATTAGAATATTATGTACAATTGTATAGCCCCTAGAGTTGCTGATTGTTTTGCATGGTAACCCTATTCAACCGAAAACTAAGAAAAATGCTCCTTAGGATCAGAGTCTCTTAATTCTCGTGTATACACAGAGATGAGACAGTGTGCCATGAGCTACAAAAGCTCACGTAGCACCGGTTCTGTGCGACGAGCAGGGTTCGTAATGCTCACTCAGTCTCAGGAGCACATGATTTTCCTTCACAAAAGTTTTCGGGGAGAAATCGCTTTACGGGAAAGAAAAACAGCCTGGAGAGTGATAACAATTTTTCGCTCACTTCGATTAAGGTACACCGGGGCAAGTTGAAATGCGGGGTAAGTTGAAACGGAAGCTGTAGTTTACACCGGAAATGGCCGAATGCTCTGGTTATTTTTTTAAACATACGGATCCCCTAAACGCACCTTTTGACTGTCATTCCCGGAAGATTTTAACTACTAAACCCACTTCCTGCCATTGTTTACTTTTAGTCCTTTGTAAAATTCAACCCACCTTTTAAGTTTGCCAATGAAATAAGTCTTTTATTATTGTTTGGAAGTGATTTTTCATCAAATTTTCACGGTAAGTCATCATTCAATGTTATACAAGCTTAATGCTTATGAAAAATCGATGGAAGAAATGGTTAATTCCTTAGATTTTATGCGTTTCAAATTGCTCCGAATTTTCATCCTATCGGGGCAAATAGAAATGAGTAATGCGGGGCAAGTTGAAACAACGAATCAAAACGTCATTCTTGCAATTAAAAGTAATGTTTCAATCCAGAATTCAACATGGTTCGTAAATACATCCGTAAAACGTTGTCCACATATTCTAAGGAAGCACTGAATGACGCTGCAACTGCCGCGCGGGACCACCGAATGTCACTAGCAGAATCGGCTCGTTTCTACAACATACCCAAACCTACTTTGTTCCGGCACATCAAAGGGCTGAGCGGAATTAAAAGCAGCTCCAGAAGCAGATCTACTGCCATTCCCTTCGAAGTGGAAGCAAGGATGGCATCTTGTATCAAGACAAGCACTTTCGCTTAGCAAAAAGGAAATAATTTTTGATATGGCTCAGTTTTTGAAGAAAAACTCTATCAAGACGCCTTTCAAGGACGACATTCCAGGTGACGACTACTTTCTGAATTTCAAACGACGGCACGGACTATCCCACAAAAAGCCACAGTCGGTCGAAGTTGCCAGGAAACGAGCTGCTGACCCGTTCGTGATCTCCGAATATTTTCAGCTACTCAAAGAGGTTACCCGTAACGTTCCTCCAGAGAGAATCTACAATATCGACGAAACAAGCTTTTGTTTGGATCCAAGTCGCATCAAAGTGGTCGGTGCCAAGGGAAGGGCTGCTCACTGACTGACTGCAGGCCCCGGAAGGGAAAACTACACTGTTCTCATGGGAGGAAATGCGTTCGGAGACAAGCTTGGTCCACTTATCATCTTCCGAGGCAAAAATCTATGGGACAGCTGGATGGCTAAGGAAAAAGATGAATTCTCTGGCATGACGTATGCTGCTACTGAAAACGGTTGGATGGAGAGCAGTATTTTTTCCAATTATTTCCGACGAAGTTTTCTGACTGGAATTGGAAAAGCTCGTCCAGTGGTATTGATTTATGATGGTCATTCCTCACATGTTTCGCTGGACATCATCGAGTTGGCTTTGAAAGAAAACGTTGTCATTTTGAAGCTTCCCCCGCACACCAGCCACCTTCTACAGCCAATGGATCTCTGTGTTTTCAAGCCGCTGAAACAGGAATACGACAACGCTGTTATCAGATCATAATTTCCCGAGTCTGGAAGGAACTTAGTCCGCAGATCATCAAAAGTGGATTCAGAATAGCTGCGATTTATCCCTTTGATGAAGTTGTCGTTCCAGAGACCACATTTGAGCCAGCAGCTTTGCAAAGGTTCAAGGATTTCCAACAACGACCAGCATCGCCAACCATATCGGAACCAAATCCTCCGGAGTTTCCTCCACCGCAAGTATTGAATGAATCAACATCCGGGGTCAGCAAACAACCGGAAATCGCAAACCAGAGCTCATTTTCTGAAAATTCGTTTGAAGCCATGCTGCTGGATCATGTTAAGCAAGATCCTGTTCTCGGAAAATCTAAAAGGCGTCGAGTGTGCACTGGAGCGGAGGTCATTACATCACCAGAAGTCGTAGACCGACTGATTAAGAATGAGGAAGAAAAAGCTAAGAAAAAGGACAGGAAGAAAAAACCAGCGACACAGAAGGACAAGGAGAAGAAACCGCAGGAAAACAAAGCAAGAAAGAAGTTTAACAAGAAGAAACCACAGAAAGACAAAGTGAAGAAATGACCTGTTAAAAGTTGAGACAATTTTGTAACATTTTTTTATCTTTTTTTTCGTAAGTGGAATGAATATCTCTTTTTGCCTTTCTCGTACAACAAAGTTGTACCGAAAGGCTATCATTTCACTCCAAAATCGAACTTTTGATAGAAGTCCCGGAGACCCATAGTGTTATATACCATTCGACTCAGCTCGATGAGCTGAACAAATGTCTGTCTGTCCGTGTGTGTGTGTGTGTATGTGTGTGCGTGTGTGTGTGCACAAAATTCCATAAAAAACATTAGCCAAATTTTCACATAGAAACTCTTAACCGATTTTCTTGCAACAAGTTGCATCCGACAGAGACTAAAACGCTGTTGATCACTATTGAATTTCATAATAATTGCAAATTGCAAAAAATAGATAATATTAAAATAGTGATGAGACATAGTCACATAGAACAATAATGTGTTATGAAAAATGCCTTGCATCTATGAATATTTTATCCGTGGCTTCCCATTAAGAGTTTCATCGTACTATAAAGATGCTCGTGTTGCACGCATTTAGGCGTAAGTATGCTCTTCGTTCAGTTTCATAGTACTATGAAATTGTCCGAAAGTCAAAATTCGAACATAGGAAATTCGAGAAACTTTTGGCAGCGCCATCTGTCGTCTACTAGTGTAAATTTTCTATCATAACATTAGACGGTGTAACTGTTTTGCCTTTCTTGTACATCATCAAGGTGTAAGCGTAAAGGCTACATTTATTACCTTTTGCGCGAGAAAGGCATTATCACCGCCAGGTGGATTAATCTGGGTTTTTATTTAACAGGTTGAAGTAAGTACTTAAATTGGTCGATGCTTCCCACTGTTATTGCTTGCATTTTTATAACTATTGATACTTATTCGCACATAAGGTGCCCACTGTTATAATGAATGATTATGAACTGAATAAATGGGTTCAACAGATTCAAAAAACCTTTCTGTACCATATAAGAAAAAACTCTTTATTTGCGGTATAAATTTACAAAAAGGCCAACTTTTCTGAAATTAAACTTGATCAAGTTTCATCCCTCTCTTTCCTTATCATGAATTCAACCTTAACTAACCTACACTAAAAATATGATGAAAAAGGTTCATGTTTGAACTACTATTTAGTTTTGAGATTCCTTATCTATTTTTCCTCGTAATGAGCAAATGCTCTTAAAAAATTATCTACATTATTCTTCCCTACTAAGGATGGTTTATTAGGGTGAACTTATGACGAAGTCGTAACCAAATTATCGAGCGCACAATTGAATCGAATCAATTAATGAGCCATCCTGAAAAGTAATCTGAGTGGTCACGAGCAGGACTTAAATTCGCTTATTCGCTTGTTGAACAGTCACCTTAGAGGACGTACACTAATTACGTAAGCATTTAGGAAGGGGTGGTCTGCCATTTCTTACGCTCCATATAAATGATTTGTATGGGAAAAATCTTACATGGGGAGAGGGGGGGTCGAAAAACCCAGAAAAAATGCTTACGTAATTAGTGTACGGTCCCTTAGCAATCTCGTGTATCTTGAGTCTCACTGAGTACATGTATTTTGTATTCAGTACGGTAACATTAGCTTATATCTATATATAGCGCGGTGTTTCAACTTGCCCCGCTATGCGGGGTAAGTTGAAACGATGCATATGAAAAAATAATTTCTGAATACAAAATATTTTTCAAGAAGTTTGGCAAGGTTGCTTATTTTCTATGAGTAATCTTTGGTCCGAACTAGTAAATACCGCAAACTGATTCAAAATTTATCAAAAGTTGATTTTTTTACAGCGCTTCAAAATTTAACTTTGAAAAAATCGTTTCAACTTGCCCCGGTGTACCTTACCGCTAAACGTTGGTTTGCTCTTTTTCTTTCATATTCGAGTCTTTTCGTGGCATCATAAATGCGAATTGTAGTAGCTTATGTGGAACAAATGACTTAATTCTTTCATACAGATAGCGTGGTGGTGTGGCTAGAGTGAGCGCATCCCAACAGCTATTATTGTTACTATTCTCGGTTCGAGTCCCGACGCGGCCATACAATTTTGTAATTGTTCTGCGATAATTCTCGCGAAAAGTGAGTGAGAGGTAAAAGTAATGAAACGAAAAAGGATTTTCATCTAATAGGCAAGATTTTCGTTTATCTTCCAATGCTAATTCTAGAGAAAATATTGATGGGTGAAAGATGATCCTCAACATAAACAACGAAACAAGATTTTCCCTTGGCCCGAAAAACGCTTGCTTTGGTCTCATTGAAATGAAAAGTCGAAACCCTGGCGACGAGAGAATCTAGTGCGCGCATAAAATAACTGAGTGAGCGTGTCTCAATGTACGTCTCATGAGTAAGGGTATGCGATAACACACTTTTTCCTAACGAAACGAAACGAAACGAAATTTAAAATGTCTATGTTGATTCGGATCGAATCGAAACGAAATATGAATTTACTTTCGAAACTTCGAAACGAAACGAAATCAAGGTTCATTTGAATCGAAATTTTTCGAAACGAAACGAAATTTTAATTTTTTTCCGCGGAATTTTGATTAAATTGGTTTTACGTAAGCAATTCGGATTTCACTTTTTTAAAGTAAAATAACTGTTTGACCATATACAGATGTGCTCGACTTGCGGTTAGCGGCAGCACAGTCTTATATACAATCAGCTCGACGAACTGAGCTATTCACCCCTATTCTTGTTTACGGACGAATGAAACTTTCGAACGAATGCGATTCGTTCGAACCGCTGTTATGGTCAGTATGAGCTAAAAGCAATCATAAGTAAAGAACTTTCAGCAATTTTAATGATATTTCAACCCGTTCTGGTTTTTTTTTTTGAAAATTTCGTGTTACATGTACCCCAGGTTGAGAATCGCTGTTATAAAAGACCGAGGAATGCTCTGCATCTCCGTGAGCGCTACGGGAAAATAAGCGTTGGTTAGTAGAAAAGGGAATTCATGTGGAGCCCCTTGGTAAGCGACTAAATATTCATTGTAAACTTATTTTGAAAACAAGAAGACGAAAAACTGTGTCAACACAATTCAATGTGCTTCGTTTATTAAGCTTCTACAATACGATCGATTCCGCACTAAATAATTCTGTGCTCTTCGATGCAGACATTAGTTTTATCACTTCGCGTTCTCCCACACTAGCTGGCGTGATCAGCATCTACAAGATCGATTGTACACTGGTTAAACAAATTTCTGCTAAGCGAAGTAGATTTTTTTTCACTTCGCGTTCTACCGGACTAGCTGCCGTCCCATGACCAGCAGCAACACGATAGATTCCGCATCCATATTGTACAAGTAGTAAACAATATCACAAAATATAAACTTGAAACTTGGAAACACTGACACGTTTTATAGAAGAAAACTACATACGTATTTGTCAACTAAGAATAGAGTTATGTAGTAAGCGTTATTAGAAAAAATTGTATAACCTAAAGTTTTGAAAACAACTTAACGATTTTGTTCAGCGGCGCAGCCAAATTTTTTGATAATATGAAGAATGGTTTGAGTTTAAATTTGTTTCGAAATTCCGCGGAATTCCGTTAAATTTCGTTAGAAGCTAGTTTTTTCTAGCGAAATTTTTGTAATTTTACGAAACGAAACGAAATCAAGAAATGCGATTTCGCCATGCTAAAATTCCGCGAAATTCCGCGGAATTTCGTTTCGAATCACCTAAAACGAAATTTTTCGAAATACCGCATATGCTTACTCATGAGGCTCATCTCATGCGCTTGGAATGCATAGTTGGCGTTACTTAGGCGACGATATGATTTAATGAAAATTTCCCGCCCAAGTTGTTTTACGCACTTTCGCTGTTGTTTGAAAAGGTTTGCCATGGTAAACAGCGCATGATGTCTCAATGCGACTCACCAATGTTAATGTGAGGTTCACAAGCCTCGTGAGTCATGCGTGCGCTAAATTTTATGTGCGCGTAGCAGTCGTTGCTCAATCTCATCCTTTTTTGTACGCGTGCATGATGTCTGCTTAGGATGAATAAAATGCTCCATAAACAAATAAAAAATGCTCCTTAAACTAAGAAAAATGCTTCCTAAAATAAAGAAATGCTCCTTAAACCAACGAAAAATGTTCCTTAATTTAAGGAAATGCTCCTTAAACGAAAAAAGGGCTCCGTTAAAAAATGAAATGCTCCATAAACTTATAAAAACCCTTTGAACTATTTTATAATAATTCTTTTGTCAATATACTGCGCAAATATTATTAATTACGTAGCAAATCTTTGCTTTTTTAGGAACATTTTTAATTGTTTACGGTACATTTTTTTCGTTTTTACGATACGCTTTTCGAATGTTTACGGAGCATTTTATATATTTCAAGGTAATTTGTTAGATAATTTAAGGAAAAATGATCATTTTTTAAGGAGCATTTTTCAATTTTTTAAGGTCAATTTCATCTGTTTAATTGGACATTTTTTGGGCTGCCCTTTAAACTTGAATTACTGCTGAAAATCCATCCGAATTTTGAAACAGGCATGTTGATATCACGGAGTTGTTAAAGTATCAAAGGTGGCGTCCATGCCGGCTGTTTTCGCCTCACATATGCAAGGGAAAGTACCGTTCTAACAATTCCGAGAAAATATCAAACGATTGTTTCAAATCAACTTGCTGGATGTTCTTTTGATATTTTCTAATTGACTCATTGGATGTTCGTTATCTACATAGATTTCATTTGAAAACTCAATCGGAATATCTCTGATTAGGAAGCAAATGCGCATCTATCTCTGTTGTAATATTTTATTCAGCAAGAAAATAAAACACTCATTAGAAATTGATGTCTTGAAAGTATATAAAAAGGAGGACATTTCAACGCAAAAGAAGAACATCCGATTTTTATCAAAAAGGAGGACATATCCTCCTTTAGAATATCATATGGTCACCCTAATTATATCACGCATCGACACGAACACGATCACGATTGTCTCCCGTCATCGGTAAGAAGGAGAATAGTTATACTTTCATGTACATGTAAACTCTTCCCTCCGCACCCTTCCCCCTTTTTATGATGCTAAAAACTAGGTGGCAATTATATATAGAACTGGTCATATTTGACGATTTAATGACTCGTTTGTCAGCCCGTATGAAGAGAACTCTTCAATATAATTCGATTGTATAAGATTTGTGAAAATAAAGTAACAAAAACTATCACAAGGCTTCCAATACTTCTGGAAGATTGTGGCAAAGTTGCTCAAAATAAATGAAAATTTTATTTGAACCTACAGTAATCCAACATGTCCATTAGACTGATTCAAATTTTGACTTTTTCGCTCCCCTGTACTTAAACGATTACATTTGCTATTTTAGCAATCATCCTAAATGTTTAGCTAATTTGGGTGAGCACGCGCAAGTTTGTATGAAAATCGATATGGAAACAGTAACTTTTGGGCAAACCGTTCCGAAACGCTTCCCATTAAGCTTCAAAAACGTATTAAAGTATTGGCTACATAGAAAATTTAGCAAGGAAGCAGCTCATCTTTGTTGCGAAACGATTTGATGCTTACAAGAAAAGTTATTAAGGAAACACTGAATCGTGGGAAATTCAATTTAACACATAAAAGAAAAATATCAATATCAATAATGAGCATTTTTGTTTTCTAAATAACTTTGCTTACAAAAGTCAAATCGCTTCACAACAACAACTGTCTTTCAGCTTAAGAAGTGTTCTATGAAGTCAACGCGTTAATTGTATTCATAAAATTCATGGGCCACCTCACGAAACGATCTTTTACATCAGCGGTTCTCAACCTTTTCCTTCGGTGGTACCCCTTCAAATGTTTGCATAGCTAGAGGTACCCCCTGACTTTTGTTTTGAAAATTTATCTGGAGGCATGTTAAAGTAATAATTTCGTATTCGATTCTCACATGCTTTCTATCAAACCGATTGAATTTTCAAAAAAAAATTTTGGGCTTCCAAAGAATTTACGTACTTTAACCTCGCTGTTTTAAGCTTTGGTAACACTAATAATTGTCATAAATGAGTTAACTTGTTTAGGTTTAGGTCTCACTCTCCACATGTTCCATTGTTCATCTTTTTAGCGGTGAATTAATTTTGGTCGGTTAATTAATTAATCGGTGGTCGATCGGCCACAGATAGCGCATCCAGCGGATTTGCTTGTGTTTGACGTTTGCCATCTGGTTGCTGCTTGTCCTCATAAAGTGCATTTAGCATTGGGCGAGAATGTTTCCGTGACGATGATTTTGATTACATTTTGTTCTAAGTGAGACGTCTGTTTCACTGTGCTAACCTTCTGATGCAATACCATAGCGAAGGAGGCTGGGTTCGATTCCCGGTTCGGTCTTTTTTATCCATTTACCTGGGCATATGAGTTTTATCGTGCTAGCATTCCAAAAATAATAACTGTGCTTATAAACATCGCAATCAATAATGTAATGCCGATGAAGATAAAAAATTATATTCTGGAAGGACCTCTCTGGACTTAGACCTCTCTATTAGTTCAAGATTTGAATTTTTCAGAATATTTTTAAAATATGGGATTCTGAGTAAAACATTGCAATTCTGATCGAAATTCCAAGATATTGAAGGATATTACTAGGTGTCAGCTGCTGAGAAATTTGATTTCCTGGTCTCATAAATGTGATAGAGTTTTTTGATAGAGCTTTTGAGAATTGAGAATCCTGGAATTAAAATTGAGAATAAGAAATTATAATGCTGTGATGCCCAAGCGAAACCCTGCAGCCTATAGCTCACCAAAATTATACATTGCTACAAAGCAGATTATGCAGAAGTTGACTGGTTTCAAGACCAGACCCGATTTGGGCTAGTAATTTTGCCTAGAGAAGTAGTACTAGTACATCGATTGCTTATCGTTTTTCCTCCACAAAGCGATGTGGCTAGTAGAATTAGTGTGCAGCATCTGAGGAACTCTTGGGCTACTATGGACTTCTTGAAAACTGAACTCCTCTCTAATAGTGTGTTGAAATTTACGCCCAGTTTGTTGCAAGCAGACCCGTAGCTAGTTCCTTTTTGGCCATAAAGACGTGATGCATGTTACAGAATCTATCTCAAACTCTACTGAGCGGAACTAGTTTTTGCTAATTATTAAGTAGAAATTATAATTTAGTAAACATGCTTGTTACATTTGAAAACAATTTTTCAATACTTATATCAATTTATGGACCTCCTCCAAATGGGCGTAATAGATATTGACCATAGGCTTTTGAACAGCGATTCAAGAATCTCTCCAAATCCCAAACCCTAGGATTGTGCTCTTTATTCAGGACGGCAAATTTCCTCAGTAGAACAAAAAGATTCCGTTCTATCTGGTATTTAGTTAAATAAACAAAATAGACTGAATAAATGAGTACTAGTCGTTTGAAATTTCGAGGTCAATCATGAAATTAGTTTTTTTTTTAAATTATAATACAACATCCGCCATTACGCATCTTTGTCTCAGATACCCCCAGAGACCAGCGAAGGTACCCCTAGGGGTACATGTACCCCAGATTGAGAACCGCTGTTTTACATCAATGGCGATTTCCATAGTAATTTTCATACAAACTTCAAATGACGCGTGCACAATCAAATTACATCCAAATTAGCTAAAAATTTAGGAGGTTTATTTAAATGGCAAATACAATCGTTTAAGCATCGGGGTGCAAAAAAGTCAAAATTTGAATCACTCTAATGTTCATATAAGTCCCTAGAGCCCTTGCGAATGCTTCACCAGTCAAATAAGTCCAACGCAGATTTTCTAGGGTCTCCAAATCGTCCCATAGATGAGTACAATGGATCTACCAGGTCAACTACAACTGACATCAAACCGATAGCAAACCAGCTTATCCATATAAGTCATTAGAAGTGTTGGGAAAAACTCAAAATCTCAAAACTCATGAACAATTCAAAAACGCACCCAACTCAGCACACAAAAAATCACGGCTGAGTTGAATCATCCTTTTAAATCATCGTAGGATTTCTTTAGTTCTCCTTCGTAAATTAACAGTAAATTAACGTTCAACACATAGTACAATGGATACTCTTGCGTGTGTCAACATTAAATTGCCGCCAAATTGATTTTAAACACTTTTTGGAGCGAAATGATTTTCTGGAAAATGAGTGAAATGATCCGTTTTAGCATGAAAAACTCAGACGAGCTGCATTCCTTTAAATTCGCAAACGAGTTAGTTCGCGCGGGAGCGCTCAATGATTGAGATTTATGAATGATTTTACCAGCACTGGTCCTTAGAGCCCTTAAGAATGCTTCACAATTCAAAGTCCAACGCAGATGTTCTAGGGTCTCCAAATTGTCCCTTAGTTAAATTCAACGGGTATCACGTCAAGGACGCCTAATATCATACCGATAGCAACTCAGCGTGTCCACATAAGTCCCTAGAGCCCCTATAAATACTTCAACAGTCAAAAAAGTCCAACGCAGATGTTCTAGGGTCTCCAAATTATACAAAAGTTGAGTTCAATTGATCTACCAGGTCAACTACGCCTGACATCAAACCGATAGGCTGCTATAGGTTTGATGTCAGGCGTAGTTTACCTGGTAGATCAAGTGAACTCAGCACTCGGATGTTCTGGAGTCTTTAGAACATCTACGTTGGACTTTTTTGACTAGTGAAGTATGAACAGGGGCTCTAATAACTTATATGGACAAGCTGGGTTGCTATCGGTTAGATGTCAGGCGTAGTTGACCTGGTAGATCAATTGAACTCAACTCTCGGATAATTTGGAGACCCTAGAAAATCTGCGTTGGACTTTTTTGACTGGTGAAGCATTCTCAAGGGCTCTAGGGTCGATTGCGTTGTCGCCGACAGCAAGAACCATGCATGATTAAAAACTTGCAAGAGATGGTGTTAGAAATTGTGTGTTTTAAAGCCAACGGTTCTTCTAAGAGCCACTTGCTAGACTTGCTGAAAAGTTTAATATCAAAGTTTTCAATAAGCTTAGTGTAGGAAATTGCATTTGGGTGCCTAATCTAATATTCTAAAGGCCAAATGACAGGAACTGTACACGCGTTAGCCGTGATATTGTCAATACAACAGGAAAACTATGATCGAAGCTCCGTCCCTTTGATAATGACTATATTTGAAAACCGCTGGTTGGCTCCACCCTCGTCCTGCCCGATTAAGCGAAAATAGTTTGTCATGCATGACCAATGGGGAAGGGTCGTTTGGCCGAAACCCATTCGGTCGAATGCCACTAGGCCGAAAGTCATTTGGCCGAAAGGGTAGTTTGGCCAAATGGGTCATTTGGCCGAAAGGGTCATTTGGCCGAAAGGGCCATTTGGCTGAAAGGGTCATTAGGCTGAAAGGGTCATTTGGCTGAAAGGGTCATTTGGTCGAAAGGGTCATTAGGCTGAAAGGGTCGTTTGGCCGAATGGGTCGTTTGACCGAAATGGTCATTAGGCCGAAAGGGTCGTTTTGCCGAAAGGGTCATTTGACCAACAGGGTCGTTTGGCCGAAAGGCTCATATGGCCGAAAGGATAATATGGCTGAAAGGGTCGTTTAGCCGAAAGGGTCGTTTGGCTGATAGGGACATTAGGCCGAAAGGATCATTTGGCCGAATAAGACATTTGAATGGTCATAATAGGTCATTTGAAAAGTGATAAATTAGGAGTAAGAAGAAAGACGTCTCAATTCTCATTCCTCATTTCTTACTTCTCACTGTAAAAAAAGGAGCGCGAAGTAAGAAGTGAGACGTTTCACACCTCAGACGTTTCACTACCCACTTTGCGCTCCTCAATTTTTTACAGTGAGAAGCGCGAAGTGAGTAGTAAGACGTCTCACTTCTCGCTCCTCATTTCTCACTTCTTACTGTAAAAAAATGAGGAGCGCGAAGTGGGTAGTGAAACATCTGAGGTGTGAAACGTCTCCCTTCTCACTCCTCATTTATCACTTCTCGCTGTAAAAAGTGAGAAGCGCGAAGTGAGTAGTGAGATGTCGCACTACTTACTTCACGCTTCTCATTTTTTACAGTGAAAAGTGAGAACTGAGGAATGAGAATTGAGACGTCTTTCTTCTTACTCCTAATTGCTCACTTCCCACTGTGAGAAGTGAGTAGAGCGAAGAGGGTAGTGAAACGTCGCGCTTCTCACTTTTCACAGTGAGAAGAGAAAAATGAAGAGTGAGACCTGCGACCACTTCTTCTCATTCCTAATTTCGCACTTTTCAAATGGTTTGTTCGGCCTAGTGGCATTCGGCCAAATGGTTTTCGGGCAAACGACCCTTCCCCGCGGCAGTTATATTTAAAGATAGGTCACATCGTAACGCTAATGAGAAGTGGGGGAAGGAAGACGATATGTGTTTTGCAGCGAGTAAAAGATTACAAAACAACATGATCGTTAAAACTTGAAGTACTGTGAGTAGAACTAGAGAGCACATTAAACTAGTGCTGTGCATAAAGTCCAACAAACACAGTATGTAATCGGCAGACATACAATTGAAGCATATAAAATAATGTGCGATATTAATGTGCGAAACTGCTGTTATTTAGTACCTATACGAAACTGCTTAGTGGGAAGCATAAAGTGATATCTCTTCATAACATACTGCAGAATGCATGTAAGAGCGCTTCATTCCATGAGCAGTTGAAATTTCACGTTTCATCGTAAAACCTTATTAAATCCGCAATGCGTTAGATCTCCAAACGCCGTGCTACCCTAGCAGCACAATTTGGAACGATTTGGTTGCTGCAACTCAAATGTAACCAAATTCAGTTGTATATTCTATACAACATGTGTGCTGCGCGGGTACTGGTCTTGCATATCGCAAACAAAATGTATTTCGAGCAATATGAAGCGCGGACAAGTAATCACGATAATAATTGTTTTGTAGATATAAATATTGAATCTGGCCAAAAATTACACCGACTCATATTGCGAGCAAGCGTTCGTAACTCTTTTGCACATTGTACAACGAGTGGGTTGTGATTGTCTCGCTGCTATCGTCCTGAAACAACTTGTTGTACAAAGAAAATGTCCAATGTGGCAGAAACCATTATGCTTTTCAAAATTCTGGGATGCATTATTTTTGAGCTTACTTTTCTTGAGATGCAGAAGAAAAATTTTAAAAAAATAGTACCAATTTTTAGTTTTGGAATACATCAGAAAGTTACCAGAGTTCCTAAAAGGATTTTGGTCAGGATTTCTCCGGGAATTCCCCTGAAATTTTGCAGGAAAATTCCCCTCAGAATTCCACAAGCAAATCTCCCATTCATCTATTCTTAAATTCCAAAGTTTTACAAAGAATTCGATGAATTCCGAAAATCAAAATTCATTCCTGGACAACCTGATTATACCATTCAGTGATAACAAGGACGTGGTGATACACAATTCACGTTCCTACAACTGCCGTGCCGGTCCTGAAGGTGTTATGCAAGGCAAAAACGCAAACATAAATCAGCACCAGTATTCTTGTGACGTTTGCTCACCATGTTCACGCGCGGCTGGTGGTCGGTATGTTAGCAGTGCAGGTCTTCTGTTCCGTCGTTTTAGTTCGTCCTCGCTCCAGGAAGGTCGTTTTCGTTAGCAGTTTTCCCGCGGGGCACGGTGAAAAAGGGTATGTATGGTTGCTTTGCTGCTGCGTTATAAAATGGCCAAGATTCGCATAGGCCAGGCAGAACATTGGCTCATTATTCAAGACTTTGGATGATTAATGTCGGGCGACTCATAATTTTCACTTTCATGAAAAGCAATTTCGGAAGACTTTGCATCGTTTGTGGAGCGCTTTGCGTTGGGTGACATCTGTATGTGGGTGATCACGATCGTGTCGAATAGAAATGTGACCGTTTGTTAGGGTGACTGCGATAATTTATTGTTATTGCAGTGTGATTGCTTCCATTAACTAAGAAAAAGAAAAGTTTGTTATAGATATGGTATTGGAAACGACTGGAAATAGTTTTTATGTAGAAATTTTGGCTATCTCAGTCTTTAAAACCATTAAACGATTATCGTTTTACTCTGCCCGACGTTTCGGCCATTGGATGTGGCCTTTTTCAAGGGAAAAAATTGGTCAATCGTTTTTGTCCATGTAAATTAGGACAAAAACGATTGACCAATTTTTCCCTTGAAAAAGGCCACATCCAATGGCCGAAACGTCGGGCAGAGTAAAACGATAATCGTTTAATGTTTGTTATAGATTTCAACGAAAACATCTATTAGAAGTCGAAATCCTCTTAAATTGAAAATTCTCAAGGCATATTTTCTGTTAATAAAAGTAATGTAAAATCGTTTTTTTCCGCTTAAGACCATGCTACGATATTATTCTATCTCTTAGCATTTAATGTGTTGAAAAGAAGCCTATAATGATAAAAATACTATTTTTTTTAATATTGACAATTTAAATATAATGCAATGACTGGAGTTAACTATTATAACCGAAAAAAAATCCCCAGCAATGGCAATTCTCGCTTAACTTTTCAAAAGGACCTAAGTAACATTTTTTTCATGAATTAATTTGAATAGCGCAATCAACAGAACAACATGAAAGCTATTGATTGCTTTATTCAAATTAATACATGGAAAAAATGCTACTTAGGTCATTTTCAAAAGTTAAGCGAGAATTCGCTGTAAACAAATCGGGTAATGTTTATTGCCAAAGTGTGGATCTCTTATTTCTAGACATACTCACAGTTCTTTAATCTGAGTCGAAAAGATGCTGGGTCATTAGGCCGAAGGCCGTTAGGCCGAAGGTCATTAGGCCGAAGGTCATTAGGCCGAAGGCCATTAGGCCGAATGGTCACTAGGCCGAACGGTCATTAGGCCGAATGGCCATTAGGCCGAATGCAAACTGGGGAGTGACAAGTGAGTAGTGCGAAGTGAGGAAGAAGGATGAAGGAAGAAGGAAGAAGGAAGAAGGAAGAAGGACGAAGGAAGAAGGAAGAAGGACGAAGGAAGAAAGAAGAAAGAAGAAGGAAGAAGGAAGAAAGAAGAAAGAATAAGGAAAAAGGATTAAGAAAGAAGGAAGAAGGAAGAAGGAAGAAGGAAGAAGGAAGAAGGAAGAAGGAAGAAGGAAGAAAGAAGAAGGAAGAAGGAAGAAGGAAAAAAGAAGAAGGAAGAAAGAAGAAGGAAAAAAGAAGAAGGAAGAAAGAAGAAGGAAGAAAGAATAAGGAAGAAAGAAGAAGGAAGAAGGAAGAAAGAAGAAAGAAGAAGGAAGAAGGAAGAAAGAAAAGAGAAGAAGGAAGAATGAAGAAGTAAGAAGGAAGAAAAAAGAAGGAAGAAAGAAGAAGGAAGAAGAAAGAAGGAAGAAGGAAGAAAGAAGAAGGAAGAAAGAAGAAGGAAGAAAGAAGAAGGAAGAAAGAAGAAGGAAGAAGGAAGAAAGAAGAAAGAAGAAGGAAGAAGGAAGAAGGAAGAAAGAAGAAGGAAGAAGGAAGAAAGAAAAGAGAAGAAGGAAGAATGAAGAAGTAAGAAGGAAGAAGGAAGAAGGAAGACGGAAGAAAGAAGGAAGAAGGAACCCGAGCAACACAGGTTAGACAAAAATGGTTGCAGCAACTTGATTGTGACTGAATCTGGTCACATAAGAGTTGCAGTAACCCATGTGGAACATGTGTGCTGCTAGGGAAGACGGAAGAAAGAAGGAAGAAAACTAAGAATGAAGAAGGAAGAAGGAAGAAAGAAGAAGGAAAAAGGAAGAAGGAAGGAGGCAAAAAGGAAGAAGGAAGAAGGAAAAAGGAAGAAAGAAGGAGGAAAAAGGAAGAAAGAAGAAGGAAGAAAGAAGAAGGAAGAAAGAAGAAGGAAGAAAGAAGAAAGAAGAAGGAAGAAGGAAGAAAGAAGAAGGAAGAAGGAAGAAGGGAGAAGAAAGCAGGAAGAAGGGAGAAGGAAGAAGGAAAAAGGAAGAAGGGAGAAGGAAGAAGGAAAAAGGAAGAAGGAAGAAGGAAGAAGGAAGAAGGAAGAAGGAAGAAGGAAGAAGGAAGAAGGAAGAAGGAAAAAGGAAAGAAGGAAGAAGGAAGAAGGAAAAAGGAAAGAAGGAAGAAGGAAGAAGAAAGAAGAAAGAAGGAAGAAAGAAGAAGGAAGAAGGAAAAAGGAAGAAGACAGATAGAAGAAGGAAAGTGCAAGAAGGGAGAAGGAAGGAGGCCTAAGGTGAAGAAAGAACTTCTCATTTTTCACTTTTTCTTCTTTTTGCTAATTCGGCCTAATGGCCATTCGGCCTAATGACCATTCGGCCTTCGGCCTAATGGCCTGACACCAATCGAAAAGCATATAATATTAGAGAAATCAGGGCCTTCTATCAAAAGTTCGATTTTGGAGTGATGTTCGATAGCCTTTACTTGCACTAAGTTGTAAAAGAAAGGCGAAAGCTTATTATAAATTATGTCAATTTGCCGTCATGTTACTACTCAAAATTAAATAGACCCATTTAGTTAAAACATGAAATAGGACAGCATAACTTCCGTCTGGGTGGACCTGATCTCATCCATAGTCCTGTCATGTCATACTATGTACGTTGAATGAAAACATGTTGGCACGAAACTGACCACCACATATTGAATTTATTGTGCTCTCTGATGCCGTACCGTGGTCGTGATATGATTCTCCTTTTTCGTTTTCCCCAGAAACTTCCTGAAGCCCATTCCTCTCGACATCGAGGCACACGTTGTGATTCGTATCGGGGAACTATCGATTCCCCTGCACTATGAATTTGGTTTTCCGGGATAGCAACAGCACGGTGGAAGCAAACAATTGAATATGATTTTTGATGAGATAATAGAAACGAAACTTCTAGTAGGTACAAAAAATATATACATAGGATTTGTTTTTACACGATATTTTTTCGCTCGTATTTTTGATCGTGTGACTTCAATTTGCCACCAAAACCTGTGCAACATGTTTCCAAAAATCCTAAATAATTCAAAGAAAAATCACATGGTAATTAATATGCGTTGAACATTTAGGATGGGTGCAAAATTGAGAAAGTGTAAATCGTGTAAAAACAGAATCCAGTGCATATATATAACCGAAGGTGATTGTGTACCAAAGAGAACTGCGGAAACAAGGATTCTGTCGAAAGATACAGACTCACACTAGTTTCCTCTTAATAGACCATGAAAAGTTGTTGTAGGAAAATGGAATGAAATAAATGGAAATAGAAAGAAAACATCGGGGAACAATAAAAATTTAAAAATGGTGTCTTATAAAAACGTAACACAGTAACACATGAACTATCATACATAATATGTCTCATGTTAGAATGCCCAAACAAAGGTAAACAACTTTATTAAATTAAGTTTCGCAATTTGGCCTTCAAGCGTTGAATTATTATTATTTCAAGAACCAAAGAAACGCGGTGACCCAAATGTGTTTGTTTCAGGAAAGCACCCTGCATAACAAATCTTTCGATCGTTTGAAACCCTTTTTTAGGGGGACAACAAGTGTGTAGCAGGCGGTCGGTAAATTATTGCAAAATATATTTTTATTACTGCGATAATCACACCACAGACGATGTGGTAAGAACAGCACACAGTGCGAGCAGAAATTGGAATATAAACGCCCAGAAAATCACTGCATGTTACCTCGAGGGAAACAATCAGTCCATTTGCCCAGCTGGGCCGAAAGCTATGATGCGGTTGGAAAAGCCAAATGAATTCAAATGAATAGAGGCCTGGCAAATCTCCATCATGCGCGTCTGGCTGTGTGATAAAACTTTTCACAATCCTCAATTCACATTTATTTTGGTACTAAAATGACCAATGATTTACTCAGTTGGTTCCGAGCCGAGCCCAACAGTCCCGCTGTGGAGGCCACGAAAGAGCAATAAATATCCGTTCGATTGCACCGACCGATTTGAAATTGAGGGTAATCATGCGTGATGCACGTTTTCTACGGATTAATGGCGAATCATATTCAATTTTATGTTTTTTTTTTGCATTTTCTCAATGAACTAAGTTAGTTGCACAGGGAGGCTTCGCTTACCTTTTCAAAAAAACCTAAGTAGAATTTTCTTTCATGAAATTATTGGAGTACTGTCGTCAAAAGCTGTTGATTGTTGAAGTCTGTTGATTGCAATATTAAAATTAATTCATGAAAAAATGTTACTTACGTCATTTTGAAAAGTTTAGCGTGATTTCACTCAAAAATATTTGCTTGTAAAGGAATGCTCACTAGGCAAAACGGTTTGATGCGGATTGTTCCGATGATCTACGTCCGCTGATCGTCATAACCCGAGCAGGAGAAAATAATTCAATAGTATCTATTCTGTCAATAATACCCTACACTGTTATGAACTTAGTGTGCATTAGAGGTAAAATACCAAAAAATAATTCTAAAATGAATTTGATCACTAAATACACCAGCTCTAAGTGATTGAGAATGAGATCGTAGCTCCACGCAAAACTGTTTTTACAAAATTTGGAAAAAAATTTCGGATTTTCCACGAGAACGACTTTGAAGTTTCGAGGAATCTTTTTAATTACAGAGAGAAGCTCTTTGGAATTCCCAAATAAAATTAATTGGAATTTCAGCAGAAAATTAGTCACAGTTTACATGATAAGCTATAGAATTTTCACAAAAAAAAATCTTAAATTTCTACAGGAAAAACTTCGGAAATTTACGAAAAGTTGAGTTGAGTTTCTGTTCAGTATTCTTCTAAATTTGCACAGAAAATTCTTGATAATTGTAGGAGAATGGGGCTTGTAGAATGGGTGTTTCCCCGTTGGATTTCTCAGTCTAGAACAGCGGTTCTCAACTTGGGGTACATGTACCCCTGGGGGTACCAACGCCGGGCTCAGGGGTACCTCGGACAATAATGCGTAATGTCGAATGAACAATTTTCAAATATAATTTCCATCAGAATTTAATGACAAAGTTTTGATAATAGTGTAAATTCTTTGTTTCAAAATTTTGTCTTGTACATAATAAACATGGCGATCAGTAAGATGGTGATGGGCTGTGGATCAAAAGGATTAAACATCGAATGAACAAGTATAAAAATTCTTCTATGCAATAACATTTTGAATAATATGTTTAGAATATAATTCTGAAATAAGATCTAGAGTCTACAGGTTTGAAAGCCTCCATTTGAGAGACATGAGCGCTTTTTTCCGAAAAACTCAGATGTTTCGCTACAAGAGGATTGGAAACATCCTTCTACGCTTCTCGGTAGCCTCTTTAAGCAGTTCGGGGGACTCTTTTCAAGTGGCTCGGAGGACTCCTTTTAGGAGGATCGGAAACCTCATTTCAAGAAGCACGGAAGCCTTCTTTTAAGAGGTTCGAAAACTTTCTTTCAAGTGGCCCTGAAGCATTCTTTTAAACTTTTTTCTTTGAATTTTCTTGTTTTTTTCTCTCCTTTTAAAAGCCTTGATATCCTCTTTTCAAAAGGCACGGGAGGATCCTTTCATGAGGCTTTTCTTTTCCCATTCTTTTAAAACGCTGGGAAACCTCTTTTCAAGTGGTTCGGAAGCCTCCTTTCAAGAGGCTTTGGAAGCCTCGGAATTCTTCTTTCAAGAGGTTTGGAAGCGTACTTTCAAGAAGGTCTGAAGCCTCTTTTTAAGTGGCTCAAAAGCCGCAATCTGAAAGGCTCTAGGTTGGGAGCATTATTCAAGAGACTCGGAAACTTCCTTTCAAGAGGCTCGGAACTATTCTTTCAAGAGAATCATAAACGTCCTTTCAAGGTACTGAAAAATATTCTTTTAAGTAGCTCGGAAGCCTTCATTCAAAAGGCTCGGAAGCCCCCTTTCAAGTGGCTCAGATGTCTCCTTTCAAGGGGCTCAAAAGCCTTCTTTCAACAGGCTAGGAAAACTCCTTTCAAGAAGCTAGGAAGCCTTCTCTCAAGTTGCTATTGAACCTCTCTTCAAAATTGTCGGAATTTTTTTTTTCAAGAGGGTTAGCCCACTTTCAAGAGGCTTAGAGGCGTCCTTTCAAGATACTCGGTGTCGTAATCTGACGTTTCGCCTAGCTACTCCTCCTCCGCGTCAGGACCGTCACCGGCCATCGAAGCGACTCTCACGCTTCGACTGATGGGGGCGGTGCGACCCGCTTACCCGGTCGAAGCGGAGCCGGTCCTCCGAAGGGCTCCCACGCTCAAGTAATAGAGCGGAGCTGGTCCACACGTTGGCTCCCACGCTTCGACTGGCGGGTGCGGTGCCACCCGCTTGCCCGGATCGAAGCGGAGCTGGTCCTCCAGGCGGCTCCCACGCTCAAGTAATAGAGCGGAGCTGTGGCTGCCTGTTCCGCGTCCGTCAAAAAAGTGACGAGTTCACTGTCATGCATGCGCTTTTATACTAGAAGAACATGTACTGTTAGTGATGCAGTAGTCGTACGTCATTTCGTTTATTTTATTTTCAATATGAGCATTGTATGCAGTTCAGCAAAATAGGTTTTAGATTCGAATGCAGGTGGTCCTTTTTTTTAGTAAATAATTTACAGAATCATTTTTCTGCCTATGAAAATTGAATTAAGGAATCTGGTGAGAGATAACAGAGTTGTGGAGGAATTTGTTTAGCAACTGTCGACTTTAGGGACTGTTTGCTATGGAAAAAAAAAAATGCAAAGATCGAAAATAAATTTATTTGCAAACATGGCGTGAAAAGGATTTGTTTGCCATACATATTTTCAGCAAGCTGTCGAGAGAGAGCTTTCTATGATTTGAGCAAGCATTTCGGTTGAAAATGGAGGATGATTGGTAGAAAACACAAGCTGTCGAGAAAAGAATGCTTGTTAGTTCATTGTGCAGCAAATTCAAAGTTACTCCGACCAAGAAACAAATAATTGTGTAGAAATATAAGACAAATTGTGATTTATGAAACTTGCGTTAGATTTTGCAAGACAGTTTCGATGCTGGATTAAAGTGTTAGAAGTGGAGCTAGATGAGTCAACTAGGTCCGAGCTAAATGACAAAGTGTTGGAAGTGTTAAGTTGGACGGTTATTATTTCGAAGATTTTTGGATTGATGTTCTGTAGTCTGATCTTCTTCTTATTGGCATGACATCCCCACACTGGGACAGAGCCACTTCGCTGCTTAGTGTTCATTAAGCACTTCCACAGTTATTAATTGCGAGGTTTCTAAGCCAAGCTACCATTTTTGCATTCGTATATCATGAGGCTAACACGGTGATACTTTTATGCCCAGGGAAGTCGAGACAATTTCCAAACCGAAAATTGCCTAGACCGGCACAGGGAATCGAACCCAGCCACCCTCAGCATGGTCTTTCTTTGTAGCCGCGCGTCTTACCACGCGACTAAGGAGGGCCTATCTGTAGCCTGATACGCCAAGCATAACCAGTTTTGTTGGCTTAGTGCTACAAAATGTAAACTGTGATGTTCTTAGAAGTGTATTTGTTTTTCTCTGATGCTGATGTTTCATCGTGGCAATTTCAAGATCAGAATATTTGATGATAGTAAGAACATGTAATTTGTATTCAGTTGTTTGATTTGTATTTCTCTGATTTTGATGCTTGACAGATAGGGTAAATCACTACTTGGGCCTATGGACCCGATTCCCGGCTCACTGCACAGAAAACTAAGGATTAATACTTTTTGGAAGCCGTAGGTTTATGGTTGATAATTTTAAAAAAGTCTCCCATTTATTTCGCACAATATTCAATATTTTTCAACCATTAATTTCACTCCTAATTGGTCCAATTATATCGCTCTCCATCGCTTCACCACTGAGCCGGAGTGAATCTTTCCACTTTTACAAAACTTTTACAAAACGGTATTTTCATATAAACACCTACCTGAAAATCGTCACAATTATCGATACAATCATTGCTTGAAGCTGTTAATCACCACACAATAATTCTAAACTCACGCACTTTAATATTTTCTATTTGTTCGTTTCACTAGAACTAATATAAACATATTAGAATACATTTAAAAATGTATCCTCAAACCGAACAAAAATTCACCTCGGCATAAGAACTTCTAGCCGCACCGTGCTGCCAAAAGGCCTGGATGGATGAGTGAATATATCTTCTCAACCAAATAAAAATTATTATAAATAATACCATCTGGCATCATGTCAGCGTTGAACGTGCATATTTTTGTTTAGGTCGCATTTTCTATCGTCCCGAGAGAGAATGAGAGTAAGATGTTGAGAGATTGAGCAAAATTTTGCTTAGGCCGGGAACCGGTTTGGAAGTGGATAGGAAATGAAATCGCTATGACTGAAATTAGTGCTGGACCTCGTTAAGCAGGTCAACGAATTCCAAGAGTCCCTTTACTTGGTATTCATTGACTACGAAAAAGCTTTCGACCGTCTCAATCATGAGAATATGTGGGGCGCCCTGAGACGCAAGGGGGTTCCTGAGAAAATCATCGGCCTCATCGAAGCACAGTACGAGGCCTTTTCGTGTAGAGTGCTGCACAATGGGGTCCTGTCTGACCCTATCCGGCTGGCTGGTGTGAGGCAAGGATGTATTCTATCACCGTTACTGTTCCTCATCGTAATCGATGAGATTCTGGTAGATGCGATTGACTGTGAAACAATGGTAGCCTATAACCATGCACCTAAACGACTTCGAATTGGCTGATGACGTTGTACTCCTCGCGCAACGGAGCTCTGATATGTAGAGCAAGCTCAACGAGCGCTCCTCTTCGGCAGGTTTAGTCATCAACGCCAACAAAACCAAATCCTTCCTCGCTTGTTGGTATCCGCCTAGCCATTGCGGATAACTTCAGGCTTGTTTTCGGGTTGGTAGCTACCATCATACATGCCCTGCGGTTGGTGCTATCGTTCGTTCATTTAAATTAACCGTTACCGTGATTCAAATAAAAACATCCTTTTTTCCGAACCATAAATCTGCTACAATGTTACCATTTTGTTCGGTAATAAGTTTCACAGTAGCCGGGCAACCAGTGGAAAATGTTGAAAGCTTCCAATATCTTGGTAGCCAAATGGCGTCAGACGGCGGTACCAAGATCGATATAGGCGCACGGATCAAGAAAAAAAGGGCTGCCTTTGCGAGTTTAAGAAATATCTGAAAAAAAAACAGGAAAAACAAACATAAGTGAACGCACTAAAATACGAATTTTCAACTCTAACGTGAAATCTGTGCTGTTATACGCTAGCGAAACATGGTGTGTATCAGTGGAGAACACTCAACGGCTGCAGATGTTCATTAACAGATGCCTGCGCTAAATAATTCGGACCTGATGGCCTCACAACTACATCTGAAACAACGAGCTCCATCGTCGTTGTCACCAGAGGCCGATAGCAACAGAAATTCGGGATCGGAAGTGGGGCTGGGTCGGCCACACTCTACGTAGGGGCGGAAACGAAATCTGTAAACAAGCATTAGACTGGAACCTAGCGGGACATTACAGCAGAGGCAGACCTAGAGGCTCATGGCGGCGAAGCCTCAATAAAGAAATACAAGAAGTCGATCGAAATCTAACCTGGCAACAGGTTAAAGCGATAGCTGGGCAAAGCTCAGGATGGAGATCTTTCAGGTCGGCCCTTTGCACCACCGGAGGTGTACAGGATCCATAAGTAAGTAAGTAACGCGACACCATTTGCAGAACACTGTTCGTCGATCAGCGTAACGCGGCGGTGTTCATATCAATTCAGTTATTTCCATTATAATTTCCGTTTTTCCCGCTATTTTAATTCACAGTCTCATTTCTGTTGATGTATACGAGAAATGCACAGAATAAATCGAAACTCCAAACCGTATTCCAGAGCTAAAAATCACACTTGCATTTTAAATTGCGAAAAGGTGCAAATCAGCGATGGTGTCGCGTTACGAAATGCAGCGCGTTATATTTATCAATTTCAAAGTGAAAAATCTGAAATTGAATATTCTATCAGGAAGGAAATTTAGTGGGGATAATTTTACACCTGTTTAATCATATCCCCCGAGGCTAATTTTCGAATGCAGACCTAATTTTTCGCTGAAAGTCGGCTCCTCATGGTGTCGCGTTACGCTGGAATGTGTCCAAGCCAGAGGCATTGCAATTCCTAAATGTGAAATTAAATTCAACTCCATTATTATTGACGACGATCTTCAGCTACTGATCCGTCTTAAAAATGTGAGGCAAGGGCAATGCCAAAGAACTCACGATCCCGTGTTGAAAGTTATTTGGCGAGATTTGCAAAATGAAATTAAAAAACGTTTTGCTATTCTGAAAAATACCAACTTTGAGAATAATGTCTCGAAGTTGGATCCCAGTTCGAAACCTTTTTGAAAATTTACGAAAATTCTTAAAAACCCTCAAAAGCCAATTCCAACCCAACGTTTAAAGAGGGAAATAAAATTTTAATAACAAATGGTGAAAGGGCTCAAAAACTTGCTCAGCAGTTCGAGAGTGCCCATAATTTTAGTCTAGGTCTCATTAGTCCAATTGAGGATCAGGTTACACGGAGCTTCGAAGACATTCTCAACCAAGAGAATGTTTTTGACTCTTGGTTGGGAACTAATTTGAATGAAGTGAGATCTAAACTTCCTGAGAGGTCTTTATCCTTTTTGTTAATTTATTTAACAAATGTTTTCAATTGGCATACTTCCCAGATAAATGGAAAAACGCCAAAGTTGTTCCTATTTTGAAGCCGGACAAAAATCCAGCTGAGGCTTCTAGTTATCGCCCAATCAGTTTGCTTTCTTCGATAAGCAAACTGATTGAAAAGACAATTCTTTTTTTTTTGACGTAGGACTTACGTCTCTCTTTACTATACCGGGTGTCATTCCAAAATATTCAAATCGACCGCGTTACGCTGTGTTGAAAGATTTTAAACGTTAATAGCGTTCGTCTCAATGGACGAATTTCTGCGGTAAGCCCCTCAATCGACAGATTTCAAGTATGCCTTTCATGTCCCTGCTTGATAAGACCCGAAAAACCCGATTCAATAGGCATGAAACTGTTTTCAATGAAAAACATTGAGATCAAGGGAACCTATAAATATGGGTACAGCATAATTCTTGCATCATTCCATTACCACGTTCTCATTGGTGCAGACACCAGCGAATGAGCAGCCGGTGGGTCTGCCAAGAAGCCATAAAATAGCGCAAATAGCGATTTTTTCCTTTCATTCTGACAGGGACAAGCGAAGCAACCGCATCATCGATTGAAGTCTGCACCGACTGCTTTTTCGGCTCGACACCATCGAAGCCACCATCATCAGCCGAAACCTAGCCAGTACAGCATCAGTCCACCCTACAGACCCTACAAAGCAGCAATGCTGAGCAGATACCGGCAGCAGCAGCAGAGTCGAGCCGAGACCGGCCGGTATCGGTGATGAGCCGAGACAGGCTGAAGAAAAGCAACATGCTGCAGCATGTACATATGTCCAAAAACAAACGGTTCTTCAGAGAGCCAATAATAGAGATCAATATCAAAGCTTTCAATACCCTTCGGGATAGAAATTGTACTTGGGTGACAAATCCAATATTCTAGTGATAAAATTTTATGCGTGATTTTCATAAATAGCGTCAAAACTAACAGTGGATAATTTGTCTGATTTAACCGCGAAGTGGACGAAGGACTTCGCTTGACCATTCCTAAAAAAAATATATAAGATGTCCAAATCTCTCACATAATATTTGGATATTTGGATTAAAAAAACACCGATAACAGCTCAAACATTAATAAACTATCAATCGATTTTTCATCAAATGTTGGATTTTTTGGCATTGATCAAGAAATATCTAGATAAGCATTGTTTGATACTGACCGCACACAAAGCGAACGTGACTGAATGATCGTCCAATGTTACCAATTCTAAATCTTATCACCCGAAATCCCATGTCCGGGTGTTTCCTTCCATCTACTAACAATGTTGTCTCAGAAAAGAACACGTACTTCTCACCTGAACTGCAATTCTAAGCTCGCTTGCCCGGCTTATTGGCCTGTATCAAGCGAAAAGTCCCGTTAGGAAATAGACGCCAGCAGCGAGCAACAAGCGTAAAAAAGAAGAAGCCCTTCTCGAACGCGTTGATGATGATGACGCTTTGGCTGACAAAGAAGCGGGATACAAGACACTGGCTGATTGGCCCACCAATTGGGAAGCAGAGAAGATTCAAAATAAGGTAGGGGAAGGGGGGGCAATATGCCCTAGCTAAGCAAACACTGCTCTATTGTCTTATTTGTAACGCTATTCATGGGTATTTTTACATTATGCATCAGTTGAACAAGATAGCTAGTTGATGCCATTTAAAAATTGTCAAAAATCTCAATCATATTGATAATATTCACATTTCAAAAAAGTGGTGATATTCTGTTGCCGGAAAACTCATGAGGCAAAACGCCTTTTAGCTGGCAGCTCATAGGGAACAAAGTACCACGCGTCGGCGAATCAGCATTCTAGTATGGATAGTCCGTGGAGACGCAAGTACTTTGTAGGTTATTGCCACTAGGGCGTTTTGCCTCGCCAAAATGTTAGACGTTTCTTCAAAATGTGGAAATTTTCGGTTTTTCCGACCTTCCCATGCACTATTTTGAAACTTTCTTCGCCTATCCTACATAATTTTAGATCTAGTTTTGTTACGTACATCTTAATGACGGTAAATATGAGGGAAACCACAAAAGGCGTTTTGCATCGGGGGGGCGTTTTGGGGCCTCTTCCCCTATAAAAGAAAAGTGCATTCGCTCGCAGAGCATTCAGTCTTTTTTATACCACCACTAGAAATTCGCGGTTATTTGAAAAGATCGTTTTCTTACTTTTTGGACTTAGCCGAAGCAAACAGCCTTTTTCAAGGCTCTAAGAGTTAAAAATAATGTTCTCCTTCAGTCGCTATCGCACGGATTAGGAGGCCCTACATCCCCTGCTGGGCCAACTTGTGGCTTATTTCAGGCAGTCCTTCAGTGGGAAGGTTGCCACTGTCGAGGCTAATATTCCGTGACCGGACAGATACTTCCTGAATTGTTTTTGATGATTCTTGTTCGAGGTAGATTTGATTTCTGTGTCGGTTTGATGAGAAGATTTTGCCAAGGAATGGTATGCAACGCCGATTATTTATCCAAAATAGTTGATGTGAGAAATTTGGACATATTATGTATCTTAAAGGCATGTCAAGTCAAGTCCTACGTCCACTTAGCGGTTATGTCATAGACATTACCCACTGTTCGTTTTTTCTGATGAGCAATGTGGTTCTCGCAATGGGTATTCAATCTTGAGGGGTCCCGTAGCGTAGTTGGCTACACGTTCGCCTCTTAAGCGAATGGCCATGGGTTCGATTACCAGCCCCTCCACCAAACCCTTGCCAGTCAGTCGGCAGAAGCGCAGTCCGTACGGTGACGTTTTGGGGATCGCGCCTTATGACGACTGACAAATCTGTTCTTCTCGGAGGCATTCAAATAAAAGCTTTTACAAACGATGTTTATCAAGAAAAGTTATTTTTAAACAGAAGTGAACCTCATTGCAGTATTGCACGGCAAACGAAATTTAGGAAAAATTGCTTCCTGTCATAATTATCAATTAAATAATGCAGTCGTATGCATGTTAGGCCGGGAATGGGGTAAGAAACCCTATTATGAGCCTGGAAACCTCAACCCACGATAGCAATTTCGAGATCAGCAGATGATACTTGATGAAAGTTAGAACATGTAATTGGTATTCAGTTGTTTGATTTCTTTTTTTCTGATTTTGATGCTTGACGAATGTTATGAGACTGGAAACCTCAACTCACGATAGCAATTTCGAGATCAGCAGATGATATCTGATGATAGTTGGAACATGTTTATTTGGGTGGTTCTACATCAACAGGCTTCGAAGCCCCAATGATGGTTTGTGCATTGACAAAAAAACTTATATTACAAAAACTATCTTAACACCGTAAAAAATCTAGCTCAAAGCACGTCTCTTGATACATTAAAGTCAAACTCTGAAGCCACACGGTTGAATGTCCTCTGTAACCCAGTAATAGCATTATTCACTCCATAATTAGTACGATGAGATGGTGGTCGCAGCATCATATTGTTCCGAGTTGCTCGAGGTCTTACATAAATGTGTACTCGTTCAAGAATGCTCGGGCAATCTACTCTGTTTTGAAGGATGTCGGAAACTAGAAGAGCTCTAGCTACATCTCTCCGCCTTGCAAGGGTATCCAGACGAATTAGTCGGCAACGGTCCTCGTAGCTTGGTAGATGCAGTGGATCTTGCCATGGTAGTCGACGGAGTGCGAATCTAATGAGGCGCCGTTGAACTGACTCGATTCTCTCTGCTCCATTGTGGTAGAATGGGCTCCAAATAGTCGAGCCATACTCCAGTATCGAACGCACTAAGGCACAGTAAAGTGCCTTTAAGCAATAAATATCCGAAAACGTTTTTGTTATCCGAAAGATAAATCCCAGACATTTGTAAGCCTTATCTACTGCAAAAGATACGTGTTGCTTAAATGTTAACTGGGAGTCTAGTATTACCCCCAAGTCCTTAATTTCGTCCACCCTTTCCAACTGAACTTCAGAAAGAAAATAGTTATAAACTTGTGTATTCTTTAGTCGAGAAAACGTAATAACTGAACATTTGTCAGGATTGACAGTCATACGATTCTTCTGGCACCAATCAGCGAAGGTATCAAATTGCCGTTGTAGAAACTGTTCATCTACTTCAGAGCGTATATTAAAATATATTTTTAAGTCATCAGCGAAGGATAGCCGAGGTCCCTTCATTACTGCGTTTACATCGTTGAAATATAGGAGAAAGATAATTGGTCCAAGATGGCTGCCTTGCGGTACGCCTGAGGTGATGGGAAACGATACCGAAGTGGAATTACCTATAGCTACTTGCGACTGACGGTCGCTTAGGTAGGACTGGAACCAGTTCAAAAGTGTCCCTTGTATTCCAAACCTCTCAAGCTTTGCAACAGCGATTTGATGGCTGACTTTTTCGAATGCTGCTGAAAGGTCTAGGTACACCACATCCGTTTGCGCTCGCTCTAGCATACTGTCAGTCACATAGGAGGTGAGACATAAAAGATTTGATGTCGTTTAGCGTCCCGAGATGAACCCATGTTGGTCTATGCTTAGATGTCGCCTGCAGTGGAACAGTAGTCGATCCATTACAACGAACTCGAAAAGTTTTGAAACAGCGCGGTATTCCACGGTACTTATCGATTTCTCTCCTATCACCCTTTTTGTGCACAGGAAGCATAAATGCACTTTTCCAGCAGGAAGGGAACACTCCAGTAGCAAGCTACATATTGAAGATCTTAAGCAGCGGGGTTAACAAACTACCAATCGACTTCTTCAATATTACCGAAGGAATGCCATCAGGTCCAACGCAAGTCGATGTTTTCAGTTTACCTGTGGCTGCCATTATGGAATCGTCATTGATGTTAATAATAGGCATAATGAACCCCGAAGGCTCAGTAATACATAATGCGGCGTTAATCTGTTCAGCGGTTAGAGTTTCTAGCGAAAAAATACCGAAGAACTTCTGCGAAAAAATACCGAAGGTGTCTGCCACGGAGTGCGGTTAACAGATAGGCTTCGCTTGGGAACATGTCTATTAGAGTGGAGCGCAGTTGTATGGGAAAACGCAAACTTCGTCCGATCAAGTGAGATCAAGGTTTTTCTGAATCGTTTTGGGACCCCAATCAACTGTGCAAAATATGGGCTCGATTGGTTGCGACCTCGCATGCCGCATCGCGTTTTAAATTTACATGGAGATTAGTATGGGAAAATGTACTTTTTTACATTTTTGCTCTTAGCGGCTTCAATTTATCATCAATCACGTGACTCAATACGTTTGCATATAGTCTGGAAGATGCCGAAAGACTTTGCCGAAGAAGGTACGCAGCTGGAAGGTCCACAAAAAATGTTATTCCGTTTTGAAAATTGATTGTTTAAACCATATGCAAGAAAACAATGTTTCTGCCAGCACTACCGGACAACCTGTAATTGTCAGAGGGCAAAACCCATTTTCCTTCTAGTCGTAATTTCTACTTTGTGAAATCATTCCGAAAATCTCACATTAGCTCCAAAGTCCTATAAAATCAATAATTTTTAAATAACACTCAGTTAAATTATTGCACCACGTAGTTCGGCAGTGCTGACAGAATAAATGATTTTTTACATTTGGTTTGAACACTCAATCTTCGAAGCGTTATAACTTTTTTCGTGGACGTTCCAGCAACGTGCCTTCTTTAGCAAAGTTTTTCGGCATCCTTTGGGTTATACTTTAACGTAATGAGCCACTTGGTTTACGGTGAACTGAGACCTCTAGTAGTAGATATGCAAAAATATGCGTTCTCCCATACTAATTTCCATAAAAACTTCAAACGCAATGCGGAAAGCGAGGAAACAACCAATCGGTCCCAAATTCTGCACAGTTGTTCAGGACCCATAATGGCTTCGAAAAACCATTGATTTGAAAAAATGACCATGACGCCCCACTCTAATGTCTATCTATCACGTACGACAGAACATGGGAAAAAGTTTGAGCTGCAGCATCTACATTGTTAGCATGCATTATGTCATCCCAGTCCAGTGTCGAAAGAATATGGTTCATGCTGCCGATGTCTGCTGTAATTTGTATTTAGTTGTTTGATTTATATTTTCCTGATTTTGATGCTTGACCGATGACTGACTCCTAGGCATCTTTAGTAATTCCGGAGTAAGAGGGACTCCGATGAGATTTTGTCATTCCGGAGCGAGAACGACTCTGAGGCATCTTTTGTTATTCTGGAGTGAGAAGGACTCCGAGGCATCTTTTGTCATTCCGGAGCGAAACGGACTCCGAGGATCTTTTTATTATTCCGGAACGAGAGGGACTCCGACGACTTTTTGTTATTTCGGAGCAAGAAGGACTCCGAGGCATCTTTTGTAATTCCGGAGTGAGAGGGAGTTCAACAAGCTTTCGTTGTTCCGGAGTGCGAAGGACTCCAAGAAGTTTTTGTGATTCCAGGGCGAGAGGGACTCCGAGGCATCTTTCGTAATTCCGGAGCGAGAGGGACTCCAAGAAGATTTTGTTATTCCGGAGCTAGAAGGACTTCGAGGCATCTTTTGTCATTCCGGAGCGAAACGGACTCCGAGGATTTTTTGTTATTCCGTAGCGAAAGGGACTCCGACGACTTTTTGTTATTACGGAGCGAGAAGGACTCCGAGGCATCGTTTGTGATTCCAGAGTGAGAGGAACTCTGATGCATCTTTTGTAATTCCAGAGCGAGAGGAACTCCGAGGCGTCTTTTGTTGTTCCGGAGTGAGGGGTACTCCAAGAAGTTTTTGTTATTCCGGAGCAAGAAGAACTCCGAGAGGGACTCCGAGGTATCTATTGTAATTCCGGAGTGAGAGGGACTTCAACGAGTTTTTGTTATTCCGGAGCAAAAAGGACTCCGAGGCATCCTTTGTTATTCCAGAATGAGAGGAACTCCGATGCATTTTTTGTGTGATTCCGGTGCGAGAGGGACTCCGAGGCATATTTTGTCATTCCGGAGCGAAACGGTCCAACCTAGCAGGCATTTTACATGATTAAAATGCCAAGAGTAAAGACCTGATCGAATCAACGCTACGTCTATTCCCTTCTTCCCCGGTCGATGGTTTTGCTCTAGAGCGAGCAAGCATTTCAGTTTATCAGGCCCAACCTAGCAGCCATTTTAGATGATTAACATGCCAAGAGTAAAGACCTGATCGAATCAGGTTTCGCAACCACCCAGTCGAGTGGCGATCTGCGAGAAGATCTGCATCAGTTGTTCCGGGGTGTAAAACGGAGCAGAAAGTTTCGTTCTCCGACTGTCTATGGAATCCAGGAGGAGGGAGCGGGTTCCATTCGCTGGTGAATGGTGCCGGTGCTGCTGGACTGGGGTGGACAGGAATCACTCGAAGGAAAGCCAGGATGGCCGGATAGTTCACCCCGTGGAGTGCAAGAAAACATTTCTTTTACGGCAGGGTCCTGGAGGAAGCCTTCTACCGGATTTGGTAGCCCGATGTTTATCGCCGCAGCTTGCGCACTTGGGATCTGCAATCTCTAACTTGTCGCACTGATCTATTGGATGTGGGTCGCAACACTTGTTGCAACGCGGTTTCATGTGGCAGTTCCGGGTGCCGTATCCAAAGTTGAGTTTCAGGTCCTCCTAGGTGGAGGAGCCGTGCTCCAAATGAGCCAGGTAAAGCATGGTAAAGTAATTTTCCGGAGCAAATCCGGCGGATCGCCATTTACAAACACAGGCAGACACTTCTCCTTCACTCCGATTGCACCTGCGTGCGATTGCTGCTCACTTCTTCGGCGATGAAATCGTTAAGGTCTAAAGGAGCCTTTAGACGTTTTTTACGTGACTATTTTACGAGGATTTTGGAATTGACCCAGCTTGATTCAGCCGGATTTCGTTACTTACACGTTTTTACGTGTTTCTTTTAAAAAAAGTTATGAGATCTCTTCAAAGCCGCGACAAACAATTTTCAATAAAGTCGTTTGTTCACGGTTTTGAAATCCAGGCGTGAAGGAAAATTGTTGTAAAACGAAACGACTGCACCATTCCTAATCATCCTTAAATAAGTGATAAGTGATAAGAAAATCAAGTTAAAAGTTTCGATCTTGCTCAACAAATCTGTTTTTACTGGATTGCTCGATCGGCAAAAAGGACTTATAATATTGTTGATATCGTTACACCCAGTGATGGCAAATTTTAATACAGTCCTGCATAAGAATCTTACAGACATTGTATAAAATATTGTCCTATACAACAACCATTCAAATCTAACATTTTTATATTATTTTAATACAGTATCTGTATAAAAAGCTTACATTTCTTGAATATTTTTTTTGCAGAATTGTAAATGCAAAGATTTTATACAATAATTGTAAGATTTGTTTTGTGGGTGTAGAAAGTGTAGATAGTATACACATATCTGCTCCTGCTTCTCCAGTTGCAGATTCAGGTTTTCATTCTGAAATATATCTCTTGAATAGTGCTTTCATTATAACCTTTCGCTACGTTTCGATGTTCGTTGGTTCACCTGCTGGCCATTTTCAGTGAGGCAAATTTTCTTGTTATCTCCATTCGAATCTGATGAGACTCCAAAGCAGCGCTGAAGCATGCCATCGGAGAGGCATGAAATTTTTTTTTTTCCTTCAGCCCAATCCGAACAGAAGAAGAATCTCTTTGCTTACGTTCAATTTAACACGAATTCTTCATGGCACTTGGACCGACTAACGGTGAACTTCCAGTTGTAAAGTTGTCGACTCCTACTTGTCTCGCCATCACCATCATCGGGGTCATAGCGTTCTGAGAATTGAACCACATGCTCTGTGGTTCACTTCATTGTCGTGTAGCGTCAAGGAAGGTGTGGACTGGGTAGCGTACAGTGAATTTGAACAGAATGCAGATTATATTAGATTTTATACACACTGCAGCTTCCCCGAGTTTAATAAATGCTGGTCGCGTGTTTCTGACAGACATGGAACAGCTTTCTCCATGTAACAAGCAAACGGAATCCTTTACCCACGAAACTATGACGACCGACAGCGAGACAAACTGAAGCTGAGTGTCGCTATTCATGACTAATGGGCTCTGCGGTTGTGCGAAAGAAAACTTCGCTCTAGTTCATGATCGTACTGTTGAGAGATGCGAGATATCTTTATAAGTGACAACAACTGCTGTTGTTATGCTGCTCGATGCTGAATAAGCTTTTCCAAGATAATAACAAACTAAATAAATCATATCAGTCTTTTGTGCGGTGTCATCATTCAGTTTTATTTTGATATATTTCAGAATAACTAAGAGCACAGAATTTGTTTTTCTAGGAAAGATATTTTGTAACAGTAGTGCATAAAGTATCATTTTCAAAATCAATAGGTCACTGGGCAGTAGATAAAAGTTATATTCTTTCAGTATGGTCGATAGTTGGTCTATTTTCACCTGATTACTGTCCAACATTCTGGCTTCACCTGGTCAACCGCCTTCTTCTTCCATTAAGATCACCATTATCATTAGCATTAGCATTGAGCATTTCGCACAAATTCGTAGGTGATACAAGCTAAGACTATTGTATGAGAGTAGCATCACGTTACCACAGATATTGATTTGGGACTAATCACTATCTCTTATATGGAAGTATTGCATTGCACTCTCCGATAGTCGAGATTCTGCCCTGGCCACGTTCTTGCGAATGCTGAGGAAGGAGAAGAATGGTTAGTTGGACACCTACTTAAGAAAGATGCAGAGAACTT
The DNA here is from genome assembly GCF_024139115.2 of Armigeres subalbatus. Classification (NCBI taxonomy): domain Eukaryota; kingdom Metazoa; phylum Arthropoda; class Insecta; order Diptera; family Culicidae; genus Armigeres; species Armigeres subalbatus. The sequence goes on from NC_085141.1 coordinate 239,723,547, forward strand.
TACGATATCTCATAAGTGCTACGGGAGGTTTTGGGATTGTATGGAAGGTTATAACAGTAGGAATCGTTTTGGTAGAACGTGAAACACAGAAAGAACTAAGATGGAAATACAAAGACGGAAAGGGACGGACCTAGAATTGAACCCACGACCTACTGCTGATAAGGCAGAAGCGGTAGTCACTAGGCCACCGAGCTCGTCTCTTCACCTTCCATTCAGATCACCACGCTCCAAAAGATTGCCGAAAATCTGCAACCTCCCGGCGTTACCGTGCCCTTGCCGATTATGCCTCGGTCTCAGAGATAGTCTACACTTATCTTCATGCAAGATATAAAAAGCTCATGGAAAACACCATCTCTTGCAATTTCGACAGCTATCTCATTATCGGTAAAATAAGTTTGGTAAAAATTCGTTTTCATTAATCTGCGAAAGAAATATGTTCGGTTTGTATTCATGAACAGCTACCTTTAGGATTGAGCGAGGAAAATATGCCCTTCCCGTTAATCAACGATATGGAGTTATTGCGATGCACTGTCGATTATGAATATAGGTAAAAATTTCTTTCTCTGCTTCAAACCAAACTCCAATTAACGGCTTCCTCTTTGATCTTAATCAGCATTTTTTTTTTGCATTTCGAATTGAATTTCGGGGAGTGATGTCTTAATTTGATGAATCAAGCACAACGGTTTACATAAGAACGATTCCGGATCCATAGTAAGTGTGTATGCACCTCATCTGACAGACGAAATTGATAAGGATGGTGAACTGATGAATTGATTATAATTAAACATGTTCATACCGGAGGTGGTTGTCGACTGTAGTATTATAGTATTATTCATCAGATATGCAGCCTGATAACCAGCTAAAACGCTATATTAATTCTGATCAGACCTTTTGGTACCTTTATAGATCCTTTTTCAATAGATTAAAATGGTTCAGCATTTTAATGATCAGAATCAATATAGCCTTTTAACTGGTCATCAGTCTGCATAGTCGATAAACAATACTCCATGATCATACCGTTTTGACGAAATGGCGTTTAGCGTCCTAAAACTAAAACCTTCAATAATGTACCATTCAGAGGATCAAGATTACAAAATGGACTCAACATCCTATGTACAGAATTACACGAAATAAGCTGGAATAGTCATTTGAAAGCCAGTGTTCGAAATGAGAGTCAGTTGGTAGACTTGGGAAATCTAGAGAGTGCGAAGATACGACGCTACCTGCGAGCCACACATTAACAAAATTGATAATTTAGCACTACAATTTGAGATTGTTGCACGCCGTACCGTAACTCATATTGAGAACAGGTCGGCTTCGATGTTGGCCTCTCGAGGGACGCTATATAGACAGGTCTGTCATTTATGTATGGGTTGCTACAGGACGAAACCAGCAACTAATCATCAGGTCATGGCAGAACTATTTACACCAAGGTTTGTGCCAGCAATTTTTTTTTTTGACAACGGTGCTCGACTGTTTTGGCCCGATCTATGTTCATTGGCGTAACTACAGGGGCGCTAGGGGGGGCTATAGCCCCATCTAGAACTAAATTAGCCCCCCTAGAATTTTTGCCACTTTGCATTGTATTGTACTCATCTAGCTCTCTGATGATATATAGGCGTAACTGCCAGGAATGAGTTCTCTTCATTCACATATCTTTTTAAACGAAAGAATCTATTTCTATAATTAAATCTATTAAATCTATTTTAACAAATTTTCGAACTTCGAACAATTGTTATATCTTACGGAAGGAATGTTAAACACGAAAAATAGTACTCTCCTTTATTCTCCAGCGCCAGATATCATTACTTTAGGAAATTGGAGTAGGAACAGTGGTTCCATGCTGGTGCAATGCTGATTAAATAAATAATAGAAGCAACAGACTAAGAAAACAAATACAATTTCTAAAATTTTGATTGGATAAAGAAAGTTCTAGTGGTATACTGAAGCATTTCTTTCTGTAGCTTTGAATAGTGATTTCTGTTTTTTCTGTCCAGAAAATCAATAAGAGGTTCCAGAAAGGCAAAATCTTGAGTTTTCAAGAATAGGTAGGGGAAATGACGGGTTTGGCAGGTTTTGTTTTATTATTGTCAGGAGGATTTTTTATGACTGATTATGCTCAAATTTGGCCTAAACATTCTTTGCATATCAAAGAATATTGTGGCCATAAAGTTTTCTGGAATCTGACGACAGAATATTCGTCACTCACACTCCTGTGAAATGATGGTTCTGAGACGAAAAGACAATGTGCCTTTCCAATTACAGGCAAAATCAGAATTTTGGAAGAAAATTTCTTTTGTCTACTCTGACATCAACGTCAGATGATTTGCCATTACATGGAGAAAAAACTTCTGCAGCGTCGCCAAGCGATTATGATTTGCACTTTGAAGTATGTTCTTCTCGGCTAAACCTCCTCTAGTGTATCTGTTTTCAATAATGTTCCTTTTCAATTACAAACAGAAATCAAATCTGAATTTTGAAAGAAAATTTCACTTGACTGCTACTGACGCCAAAGTTTCTGCACCGTTGCTCTCCGACGCAGGGACGGGAACGGTTGACATTTCTTTTTATCATTCGTTCTGCCACGCAGTCAAAGAAAAACAAAACCACGGCAGCCGCAGCAGCAGCCACGACCAAGCAGACGACTCGACTCTCACCCAGCAGCAGGCAGCAGCAAACAAACAGTTTGCCTCATCAGCAAAACAAATGTCACAATGAGGCGTACATTTTTTTTTTTTTGAAAACCGTTTCGGTTTGTGCGGTGCGTGAAAGTTGAGCGGATAAAATGTAAACATTCGCATAATCACAGTGTTTTACTGTACCAGGTTGCGCGGAATAAATATTCGCAATGTTTAAAGCATAGTCGATGCGAATATCTTCAGAGGAAAATTTATCAGCATCAAAACAACAGCAAAGAGTTATGGAAAATATTAAAATCATTGTTAAAACCTAGTTCTTGTAAACCGCGATCCATAACTTTTAATGGCACATTAGAAGAGTCGGAAGAAGTAATCGCTTCTAAATTCAATGATTATTTTATTGAAAGCGTTTCAACCATTAACCGATCTATCGAGTTAGTGGATGAACCTGACGAAATAAAACAGCCAGTTAACAGTAACTTGAGATTCGAAGGTTTTCACAGCGATTTGTAGTTAGCCTCCATTTAGCCTCCAAAAATAATGTGCTGTTGTAAGGTTCCTTGGAGGCTAACTACAAATTGTTGGAGGCTAAGGTTTTAGGGCCTTTTAATGAAAAACTAACAATTGGAAATTAATTATTTAATTATTTCCAATCGGGTAGCATATAAAAACTTTAAATATACCTTTTGGAAAGCGTTAAATATACGAATTTAAATTTTACTGAATCAACTTGCATGCAAGTTTGGAGGCTAACTACTAAATTTTGGAGGCTGAGGTGCATGCATCAATCTGAAGTAAACGAATCTCACAGAGGGCTACAGGAGGTCCTCACGTATCGTTTGAGACCTTAGGAATGAGAATTCAACAGTGCTTTCTCAAATTTATCCCAAAATGACAGATTTTGTAATTTTCTTCAATATTCCTGGAAGCGTCATACAAAACCTTGGAAGCTAATGTTTGGGGACCAAACCAAGGTAAATCAATCTCACTGCAGGCTACAGGAGGTCCTTACGTATCGTTTGAGACCTTAGGAATGAGAATTCAACAGTGCTTTCTCGAATTTATCCCAAAATAACGGATTTTATAATTTTCTTCAATATTCCTGGAAGCGTCATACAAAACCTTGGAGGCTAAGGTTTGGGGACCAAACCAAGGTAAATCAATCTCACTGCAGGCTACAGGAGGTCCTTACGTATCGTTTGAGACCTTAGGAATGAGAATTCAACAATGCTTTCTCAAATTTATCCCAAAATGACGGATTTTATAATTTTCTTCAATATTCCTGGAAGCGTCATACAAAACCTTGGAGGCTAAGGTTTGAGGACCAAACTAAAGTAAATCAATCTCACTGCGGGATACAGGAGGTCCTTACGTGTCGTTTGAGACCTTAGGAATGAGAATTCAACAGTGCTTTCTCAAATTTATCCCAAAATGACAGATTTTGTAATTTTCTTCAATATTCCTGGAAGCGTCATACAAAACCTTGGAGGCTAAGGTTTGAGGACCAAACTAAAGTAAATCAATCTCACTGCGGGATACAGGAGGTCCTTACGTGTCGTTTGAGACCTTAGGAATGAGAATTCAACAGTGCTTTCTCGAATTTATCCCAAAATGACGGATTTTGTAATTTTCTTCAATATTCCTAGAAGCGTCATACAAAACCTTGGAGGCTAAGGTTTGGGGACCAAACCAAGGTAAATCAAACTCACTGCGGGCTACAGGAGGTCCTTACGTATCGTTTGAGACCTTAGGAATGAGAATTCAACAGTGCTTTCTCGAATTTATCCCAAAATGACGGATTTTATAATTTTCTTCAATATTCCTGGAAGCGTCATACAAAACCTTGGAGGCTAAGGTTTGGGGACCAAACCAAGGTAAATCAATCCCACTGCAGGCTACAGAATGTCCTTAAGTATCGTTTGAGACCTCAGGAATGAGAATTCAACAGTCCTTTTTCAAATTTATCCCAAAATGACGGATTTTATAATTTTCTTCAATATTCCTGGAAGCGTCATACAAAACCTTGGAGGCTAAGGTTTGAAGACCAAACTAAAGTAAATCAATCTCACTGCGGGATACAGGAGGTCCTTACGTGTCGTTTGAGACCTTAGGAATGAGAATTCAACAGTGCTTTCTCAAATTTATCCCAAAATGACAGATTTTGTAATTTTCTTCAATATTCCTGGAAGCGTCATACAAAACCTTGGAGGCTAAGGTTTGGGGACCAAACCAAGGTAAATCAAACTCACTGCGGGCTACAGTAGGTCCTTACGTATCGTTTGAGACCTTAGGAATGAGAATTCAACAGTGCTTTCTCGAATTTATCCCAAAATGACGGATTTTATAATTTTCTTCAATATTCCTGGAAGCGTCATACAAAACCTTGGAGGCTAAGGTTTGGGGACCAAACCAAGGTAAATCAATCCCACTGCAGGCTACAGGAGGTCCTTACGTATCGTTTGAGACCTTAGGAATGAGAATTCAACAGTGCTTTCTCAAATTTATCCCAAAATGACAGATTTTGTAATTTTCTTCAATATTCCTGGAAGCGTCATACAAAACCTTGGAGGCTAATGTTTGGGGACCAAACCAAGGTAAATCAATCCCACTGCAGGCTACAGGAGGTCCTTACGTATCGTTTGAGACCTTAGGAATGAGAATTCAACAGTGCTTTCTCAAATTTATCCCAAAATGACAGATTTTGTAATTTTCTTCAATATTCCTGGAAGCGTCATACAAAACCTTGGAGGCTAAGGTTTGGGGACCAAACCAAGGTAAATCAAACTCACTGCGGGCTACAGTAGGTCCTTACGTGTCGTTTGAGACCTTAGGAATGAGAATTCAACAGTGCTTTCTCGAATTTATCCCAAAATGACGGATTTTATAATTTTCTTCAATATTCCTGGAAGCGTCATACAAAACCTTGGAGGCTAAGGTTTGAGGACCAAACTAAAGTAAATCAATCTCACTGCGGGCTACAGGAGGTCCTTACGTGTCGTTTGAGACCTTAGGAATGAGAATTCAACAGTGCTTTCTCGAATTTATCCCAAAATGACGGATTTTATAATTTTCTTCAATATTCCTGGAAGCGTCATACAAAACCTTGGAGGCTAAGGTTTGAGGACCAAACTAAAGTAAATCAATCTCACTGCGGGCTACAGGAGGTCCTTACGTATCGTTTGAGACCTTAGGAATGAGAATTCAACAGTGCTTTCTCGAATTTATCCCAAAATGACGGATTTTATAATTTTCTTCAATATTCCTGGAAGCGTCATACAAAACCTTGGAGGCTAAGGTTTGGGGACCAAACCAAGGTAAATCAATCTCACTGCAGGCTACAGGAGGTCCTTAAGTATCGTTTGAGACCTTAGGAATGAGAATTCAACAGTCCTTTTTCAAATTTATCCCAAAATGACGGATTTTATAATTTTCTTCAATATTCCTGGAAGCGTCATACAAAACCTTGGAGGCTAAGGTTTGAAGACCAAACTAAAGTAAATCAATCTCACTGCGGGCTACAGGAGGTCCTTACGTATCGTTTGAGACCTTAGGAATGAGAATTCAACAGTGCTTTCTCGAATTTATCCCAAAATGACGGATTTTATAATTTTCTTCAATATTCCTGGAAGCGTCATACAAAACCTTGGAGGCTAAGGTTTGGGGACCAAACCAAGGTAAATCAATCTCACTGCAGGCTACAGGAGGTCCTTAAGTATCGTTTGAGACCTTAGGAATGAGAATTCAACAGTCCTTTTTCAAATTTATCCCAAAATGACGGATTTTATAATTTTCTTCAATATTCCTGGAAGCGTCATACAAAACCTTGGAGGCTAAGGTTTGGGGACCAAACCAAGGTAAATCAAACTCACTGCGGGCTACAGTAGGTCCTTACGTATCGTTTGAGACCTTAGGAATGAGAATTCAACAGTGCTTTCTCGAATTTATCCCAAAATGACGGATTTTATAATTTTCTTCAATATTCCTGGAAGCGTCATACAAAACCTTGGAGGCTAAGGTTTGGGGACCAAACCAAGGTAAATCAATCCCACTGCAGGCTACAGGAGGTCCTTACGTATCGTTTGAGACCTTAGGAATGAGAATTCAACAGTGCTTTCTCAAATTTATCCCAAAATGACAGATTTTGTAATTTTCTTCAATATTCCTGGAAGCGTCATACAAAACCTTGGAGGCTAATGTTTGGGGACCAAACCAAGGTAAATCAATCTCACTGCAGGCTACAGGAGGTCCTTACGTATCGTTTGAGACCTTAGGAATGAGAATTCAACAGTGCTTTCTCGAATTTATCCCAAAATGACGGATTTTATAATTTTCTTCAATATTCCTGGAAGCGTCATACAAAACCTTGGAGGCTAAGGTTTGGGGACCAAACCAAGGTGAATCAATCTCACTGCAGTCTACAGAAGGTCCTTACGTATCGTTTGAGACCTTAGGAATGAGAATTCAACAGTGCTTTCTCGAATTTATCCCAAAATGACGGATTTTATAATTTTCTTCAATATTCCTGGAAGCGTCATACAAAACCTTGGAGGCTAAGGTTTGGGGACCAAACCAAGGTAAATCAATCCCACTGCAGGCTACAGGAGGTCCTTACGTATCGTTTGAGACCTTAGGAATGAGAATTCAACAGTGCTTTCTCAAATTTATCCCAAAATGACAGATTTTGTAATTTTCTTCAATATTCCTGGAAGCGTCATACAAAACCTTGGAGGCTAAGGTTTGGGGACCAAACCAAGGTAAATCAAACTCACTGCGGGCTACAGTAGGTCCTTACGTATCGTTTGAGACCTTAGGAATGAGAATTCAACAGTGCTTTCTCGAATTTATCCCAAAATGACGGATTTTATAATTTTCTTCAATATTCCTGGAAGCGTCATACAAAACCTTGGAGGCTAAGGTTTGGGGACCAAACCAAGGTGAATCAATCTCACTGCAGTCTACAGAAGGTCCTTACGTATCGTTTGAGACCTTAGGAATGAGAATTCAACAGTGCTTTCTCGAATTTATCCCAAAATGACGGATTTTATAATTTTCTTCAATATTCCTGGAAGCGTCATACAAAACCTTGGAGGCTAAGGTTTGAGGACCAAACTAAAGTAAATCAATCTCACTGCGGGCTACAGGAGGTCCTTACGTATCGTTTGAGACCTTAGGAATGAGAATTCAACAGTGCTTTCTCGAATTTATCCCAAAATGACGGATTTTATAATTTTCTTCAATATTCCTGGAAGCGTCATACAAAACCTTGGAGGCTAAGGTTTGGGGACCAAACCAAGGTGAATCAATCTCACTGCAGTCTACAGAAGGTCCTTACGTATCGTTTGAGACCTTAGGAATGAGAATTCAACAGTGCTTTCTCGAATTTATCCCAAAATGACGGATTTTATAATTTTCTTCAATATTCCTGGAAGCGTCATACAAAACCTTGGAGGCTAAGGTTTGAGGACCAAACTAAAGTAAATCAATCTCACTGCGGGCTACAGGAGGTCCTTACGTATCGTTTGAGACCTTAGGAATGAGAATTCAACAGTGCTTTCTCGAATTTATCCCAAAATGACGGATTTTATAATTTTCTTCAATATTCCTGGAAGCGTCATACAAAACCTTGGAGGCTAAGGTTTGGGGACCAAACCAAGGTGAATCAATCTCACTGCAGTCTACAGAAGGTCCTTACGTATCGTTTGAGACCTTAGGAATGAGAATTCAACAGTGCTTTCTCGAATTTATCCCAAAATGACGGATTTTATAATTTTCTTCAATATTCCTGGAAGCGTCATACAAAACCTTGGAGGCTAAGGTTTGAGGACCAAACTAAAGTAAATCAATCTCACTGCGGGCTACAGGAGGTCCTTACGTATCGTTTGAGACCTTAGGAATGAGAATTCAACAGTGCTTTCTCGAATTTATCCCAAAATGACGGATTTTATAATTTTCTTCAATATTCCTGGAAGCGTCATACAAAACCTTGGAGGCTAAGGTTTGGGGACCAAACCAAGGTGAATCAATCTCACTGCAGTCTACAGAAGGTCCTTACGTATCGTTTGAGACCTTAGGAATGAGAATTCAACAGTGCTTTCTCGAATTTATCCCAAAATGACGGATTTTATAATTTTCTTCAATATTCCTGGAAGCGTCATACAAAACCTTGGAGGCTAAGGTTTGAGGACCAAACTAAAGTAAATCAATCTCACTGCAGGCTACAGGAGGTCCTTACGTATCGTTTGAGACCTTAGGAATGAGAATTCAACAGTGCTTTCTCGAATTTATCCCAAAATGACGGATTTTATAATTTTCTTCAATATTCCTGGAAGCGTCATACAAAACCTTGGAGGCTAAGGTTTGGGGACCAAACCAAGGTAAATCAATCCCACTGCAGGCTACAGGAGGTCCTTACGTATCGTTTGAGACCTTAGGAATGAGAATTCAACAGTGCTTTCTCAAATTTATCCCAAAATGACAGATTTTGTAATTTTCTTCAATATTCCTGGAAGCGTCATACAAAACCTTGGAGGCTAAGGTTTGGGGACCAAACCAAGGTAAATCAAACTCACTGCGGGCTACAGTAGGTCCTTACGTATCGTTTGAGACCTTAGGAATGAGAATTCAACAGTGCTTCTCGAATTTATCCCAAAATGACGGATTTTATAATTTTCTTCAATATTCCTGGAAGCGTCATACAAAACCTTGGAGGCTAAGGTTTGGGGACCAAACCAAGGTAAATCAATCCCACTGCAGGCTACAGGAGGTCCTTACGTATCGTTTGAGACCTTAGGAATGAGAATTCAACAGTGCTTTCTCAAATTTATCCCAAAATGACGGATTTTGTAATTTTCTTCAATATTCCTGGAAGCGTCATACAAAACCTTGGAGGCTAATGTTTGGGGACCAAACCAAGGTAAATCAATCTCACTGCAGGCTACAGGAGGTCCTTACGTATCGTTTGAGACCTTAGGAATGAGAATTCAACAGTGCTTTCTCGAATTTATCCCAAAATGACGGATTTTATAATTTTCTTCAATATTCCTGGAAGCGTCATACAAAACCTTGGAGGCTAAGGTTTGGGGACCAAACCAAGGTGAATCAATCTCACTTCAGTCTACAGAAGGTCCTTACGTATCGTTTGAGACCTTAGGAATGAGAATTCAACAGTCCTTTTTCAAATTTATCCCAAAATGACGGATTTTATAATTTTCTTCAATATTCCTGGAAGCGTCATACAAAACCTTGGAGGCTAAGGTTTGGGGACCAAACCAAGGTGAATCAATCTCACTTCAGTCTACAGAAGGTCCTTACGTATCGTTTGAGACCTTAGGAATGAGAATTCAACAATGCTTTCTCGAATTTATCCCAATATGACGGATTTTATAATTTTCTTCAATATTCCTGGAAGCGTCATACAAAACCTTGGAGGCTAAGGTTTGAAGACCAAACTAAAGTAAATCAATCTCACTGCGGGCTACAGGAGGTCCTTACGTATCGTTTGAGACCTTAGGAATGAGAATTCAACAGTGCTTTCTCGAATTTATCCCAAAATGACGGATTTTATAATTTTCTTCAATATTCCTGGAAGCGTCATACAAAACCTTGGAGGCTAAGGTTTGAAGACCAAACTAAAGTAAATCAATCTCACTGCGGGCTACAGGAGGTCCTTACGTGTCGTTTGAGACCTTAGGAATGAGAATTTAACAGTGCTTTCTCGAATTTATCCCAAAATGACGGATTTTATAATTTTCTTCAATATTCCTAGAAGCGTCATACAAAACCTTGGAGGCTAAGGTTTGGGGACCAAACCAAGGTGAATCAATCTCACTGCGGGCTACAGGAGGTCCTTACGTATAGTTTGAGACCTTAGGAATGAGAATTCAACAGTGCTTTCTCGAATTTATCCCAAAATGACGGATTTTATAATTTTCTTCAATATTCCTAGAAGCGTCATACAAAACCTTGGAGGCTAAGGTTTGGGGACCAAACCAAGGTAAATCAAACTCACTGCGGGCTACAGGAGGTCCTTACGTATCGTTTGAGACCTTAGGAATGAGAATTCAACAGTGCTTTCTCGAATTTATCCCAAAATGACGGATTTTATAATTTTCTTCAATATTCCTGGAAGCGTCATACAAAACCTTGGAGGCTAAGGTTTGGGGACCAAACCAAGGTAAATCAATCTCACTGCAGGCTACAGGAGGTCCTTACGTATCGTTTGAGACCTTAGGAATGAGAATTCAACAGTCCTTTTTCAAATTTATCCCAAAATGACGGATTTTATAATTTTCTTCAATATTCCTGGAAGCGTCATACAAAACCTTGGAGGCTAAGGTTTGAGGACCAAACTAAAGTAAATCAATCTCACTGCGGGCTACAGGAGGTCCTTACGTGTCGTTTGAGACCTTAGGAATGAGAATTCAACAGTGCTTTCTCGAATTTATCCCAAAATGACGGATTTTATAATTTTCTTCAATATTCCTGGAAGCGTCTTACAAAACCTTGGAGGCTAAGGTTTGGGGACCAAACCAAGGTAAATCAATCTCACTGCAGGCTACAGGAGGTCCTTACGTATCGTTTGAGACCTTAGGAATGAGAATTCAACAGTGCTTTCTCGAATATATCCCAAAATGACGGATTTTATAATTTTCTTCAATATTCCTAGAAGCGTCTTACAAAACCTTGGAGGCTAAGGTTTGGGGACCAAATCAAGGTAAATCAATCTCACTGCAGGCTACAGGAGGTCCTTACGTATCGTTTGAGACCTTAGGAATGAGAATTCAACAGTGCTTTCTCGAATATATCCCAAAATGACGGATTTTATAATTTTCTTCAATATTCCTAGAAGCGTCATACAAAACCTTGGAGGCTAAGGTTTGAGGACCAAACCAAGGTAAATCATTCTCACTGCAGGCTACAGGAGGTCCTTACGTATCGTTTGAGACCTTAGGAATGAGAATTCAACAGTGCTTTCTCGAATTTATCCCAAAATGACGGATTTTATAATTTTCTTCAATATTCCTGGAAGCGTCTTACAAAACCTTGGAGGCTAAGGTTTGGGGACCAAATCAAGGTAAATCAATCTCACTGCAGGCTACAGGAGGTCCTTACGTATCGTTTGAGACCTTAGGAATGAGAATTCAATAGTGCTTTCTCGAATATATCCCAAAATGACGGATTTTACATTTTTCTTCAATATTCCTAGAAGCGTCATGCAAAACCTTGGAAGCTAAGGTTTGGGGACCAAACCAAGGTAAATCAAACTCACTGCGGGCTACAGGAGGTCCTTACGTATCGTTTGAGACCTTAGGAATGAGAATTCAACAGTGCTTTCTCGAATATATCCCAAAATGACGGATTTTATAATTTTCTTCAATATTCCTAGAAGCGTCATGCAAAACCTTGGAGGCTAAGGTTTGGGGACCAAACCAAGGTAAATCAAACTCACTGCGGGCTACAGGAGGTCCTTACGTATCGTTTGAGACCTTAGGAATGAGAATTCAACAGTGCTTTCTCGAATATATCCCAAAATGACGGATTTTATAATTTTCTTCAATATTCCTAGAAGCGTTATGCAAAACCTTGGAGGCTAAGGTTTGGGGACCAAACCAAGGTAAATCAAACTCACTGCGGGCTACAGGAGGTCCTTACGTATCGTTTGAGACCTTAGGAATGAGAATTCAACAGTGCTTTCTCGAATTTATCCCAAAATGACGGATTTTATAATTTTCTTCAATATTCCTGGAAGCGTCATACAAAACCTTGGAGGCTAAGGTTTGGGGACCAAACCAAGGTAAATCAATCTCACTGCAGGCTACAGGAGGTCCTTACGTATCGTTTGAGACCTTAGGAATGAGAATTCAACAGTGCTTTCTCGAATTTATCCCAAAATGACGGATTTTATAATTTATTTCAATATTCCTGGAAGCGTCTTACAAAACCTTGGAGGCTAAGGTTTGGGGACCAAACCAAGGTAAATCAATCTCACTGCAGGCTACAGGAGGTCCTTACGTATCGTTTGAGAGCTTAGGAATAAGAATTCAACAATGCTTTCTCAAATTTATCCCAAAATGACGGATTTTATAATTTTCTTCAATATTCCTAGAAGCGTCATACAAAACCTTGGAGGCTAAGGTTTGAGGACCAAACCAAGGTAAATCAATCTCACTGCAGGCTACAGGAGGTCCTTACGTATCGTTTGAGACCTTAGGAATGAGAATTCAACAGTGCTTTCTCGAATTTATCCCAAAATGACGGATTTTATAATTTTCTTCAATATTCCTGGAAGCGTCTTACAAAACCTTGGAGGCTAAGGTTTGGGGACCAAATCAAGGTAAATCAATCTCACTGCAGGCTACAGGAGGTCCTTACGTATCGTTTGAGACCTTAGGAATGAGAATTCAACAGTGCTTTCTCGAATATATCCCAAAATGACGGATTTTATAATTTTCTTCAATATTCCTAGAAGCGTCATGCAAAACCTTGGAGGCTAAGGTTTGGGGACCAAACCAAGGTAAATCAAACTCACTGCGGGCTACAGGAGGTCCTTACGTATCGTTTGAGACCTTAGGAATGAGAATTCAACAGTGCTTTCTCGAATATATCCCAAAATGACGGATTTTATAATTTTCTTCAATATTCCTAGAAGCGTCATGCAAAACCTTGGAGGCTAAGGTTTGGGGACCAAACCAAGGTAAATCAAACTCACTGCGGGCTACAGGAGGTCCTTACGTATCGTTTGAGACCTTAGGAATGAGAATTCAACAGTGCTTTCTCGAATTTATCCCAAAATGACGGATTTTATAATTTTCTTCAATATTCCTGGAAGCGTCATACAAAACCTTGGAGGCTAAGGTTTGGGGACCAAAAAAAAGGTAAATCAATCTCACTGCAGGCTACAGGAGGTCCTTACGTATCGTTTGAGACCTTAGGAATGAGAATTCAACAGAGCTTTCTCGAATTTATCCCAAAATGACGGATTTTATAATTTATTTCAATATTCCTGGAAGCGTCTTACAAAACCTTGGAGGCTAAGGTTTGGGGACCAAACCAAGGTAAATCAATCTCACTGCAGGCTACAGGAGGTCCTTACGTATCGTTTGAGAGCTTAGGAATAAGAATTCAACAATGCTTTCTCAAATTTATCCCAAAATGACGGATTTTATAATTTTCTTCAATATTCCTGGAAGCGTCATACAAAACCTTGGAGGCTAAGGTTTGAAGACCAAACTAAAGTAAATCAATCTCACTGCGGGCTACAGGAGGTCTTTACGTATCGTTTGAGACCTTAGGAATGAGAATTCAACAGTGCTTTCTTGAATATATCCCAAAATGACGGATTTTATAATTTTCTTCAATATTCCTGGAAGCGTCATACAAAACCTTGGAGGCTAAGGTTTGGGGACCAAACCAAGATAAATCAATCCCACTGCGGGATACAGGAGGTCCTTACGTATCGTTTGAGACCTTAGGAATGAGAATTCAACAGTCCTTTTTCAAATTTATCCCAAAATGACGGATTTTATAATTTTCTTCAATATTCCTGGAAGCGTCATACAAAACCTTGGAGGCTAAGGTTTGGGGACCAAACCAAGGTAAATCAATCTCACTGCGGGCTACAGGAGGTCCTTACGTATCGTTTGAGACCTTAGGAATGAGAATTCAACAGTGCTTTCTCAAATTTATCCCAAAATGACAGGCTGTGAAATAACGTCAAGGTGTACTAGCGGAGTTTATTTACCTCTAATCCCAAGCAGCACAGTTAATCACACATAAGTTTCCCTGACCTAACTCCAACAAATTGGCTTGCCTGGTTTTTGGTTTAGGCACTTATTTAGAGCTTATTTAAAACGGAAAAAGCGCAAGAGGTGGAGTCAATATAAAACATGTTCAAGTTGCATTTGTTATATTTCTGATACAAATTTATAACCAACATAAAACATTTATAGAAATGTAAATAAATGTCACAATGTGAATATCAGGCAACCGATGATTTTCAGAAACATAGAGCTTGCTGACGTTTGATCATCTTTCTCTTGTACGCGCACAGAATGGATAGGATTTGTTTTCATCGGGAAACGCTTCGGAAGCGTTTCCAGATGAAAACAAATCCTATCCCCTCCGTGCGCGTGCAAGAGAAAGATGATTAACGTCAGCAAGCCTTATATTTATCAACACTATTGATCAACCGTCATACATATAAATGCATGAAAAAAGTCGAATAATGCTTAAGAATAACAACATTTTGATCTGCGACTTCGAATTTATGGTAAACATATATGTTTTGGTTTTGTATTTTTCGAGCGCCTCGTTAAAACTATAATACCATCGCCTAAAATAATTGAAAATGTGTCTGATTGCATAGCCATATTGATTTACCATTCTTTATGTTTTAGGGTTACCAAATTTATTTTCAGAGGAGAAGCTATATTAACGTAACGTTAAAACTCAAATGTCAAATACGAAATCCAAAACGAAATATGTAGCTTCGTTGATCAAAACTTTCATCCTGTCAAAACTATTATCCAGGTGATCGAATAGACGCTGTCATAAGAGAAAAAGTAGAATCATAATATTTATTATAAATGTTTTTCAGTCACATAATAAATTGACACGGCAAGGCAATACCAATGTGATATAAAACTATTTTTAAAATTACAAACTGAGATTTCAATCAAAATCATCATGTACATAATTAATGGGTAAGACCTCGTATATGGTATACCTTCTATACCTACAATATGGTATAGAATGAGAATGTTTAGAATAATTTTGATAAGTGGATTCCAAATTTTTTAAACATTAGTGAATAGTGCGTAGTGCGCTAGTCTAATTAGGCCCTAATTAGACTAGCGCGCCAATAGCGAAGTTATTTTTAACGTACGGGTTGCAAGAAAAATCCAACTTCGCTAGTCCCCTATTCCGGGTTTCAAATTAATTGAGTATATTTTTAAGAATATCAAACAATTTCAGGAATAAAGCAATATTATCGAATTTGATTTTAAAAAATATTCATCTCTTAACAGTATTCAATAATAATAATGCAATCTTAATGAATTTGATTTTAAAAAGTATTCAATTATTAATGTCATCTTCAAACAATGCACATGCAGCTCAAAATAATTTTCTTATCAATGCACATGAAGCCTCATGAAAAATTCTAATAATATAGTTCAAAACTATAATTTCCTTCTACAAAAATAAAATTGGTTGCCCTATTCATGATTTTTGATATTTTTTCTTGCGTTTTATGTAAGTAACTACTGCGACAGATAAATAACTATGGATTGATACCAGCGGTGTTTGAAGGTTATAATAAAGTTTTCCGTCAACAATAACAAATCAACTGTCAAGAAATGGCTATTGCAATTCTGATTTTGTTTTTTCAAGGCGAAATATGATAAAGTCTTAAAGTTTTTCGAGTATGTTTCTGGTAGGATGGCTTTTTTATTGAGTAAGTTGTTTCCTGTGAGGTAAAGTGTAATATCCTGCAGAATTTCAAACTCTCTTTTTAACAATTGCACTGTGTCTGGCTGCATCGGTTCATCCGCATATGAACATGCATGTAGAAAAATACTCCGGTTTTCTATTTTATCCATCACTACGTTTATTCCATATAACTCAAAACGAACTTATTAAGATAAGTCTATCATTAAAAAGTGTTTTATCGAATGTAAATTGAATGTAATCAAACCAAATACAGAGATGATTAACCATCCTGTCATTCTATACTATTCGACTGTTATAATTGTGTTTCAACGCAACTTAATAGTAGCATGGCATTTTTTATTATGTTTCAATTGAGTTGGTAATCGGATGCAACTTTTTTCATTTGAAACCAAATGTTATTAATTAGTAAAACAGAAACTTTGAGTCTCATATTGAAAAGGAAAACATTGGAAACGGCTCTATTACTAATTTAAAACATATTGTTACCACTAATCTTATATATAACTCAATAACAACTAATTTTATTATTTTTCTGATTGCGTGATGTTGCATGTGTTACTTGGGTATGGATTCACAAAAAAAGAGATAAATTAGGCTTCTAAAATATTTAAAGAAAACTAGCCAAATGACATTTTACAACACTGGACACATTCAACGATTAGAACCGGAAATTTGCAAGTATTATCAATCATTTTACAGAGGATCCTCTTGATTGTTAGAAATAATGTTAAAATAAACAAGAATATCTGTTAAGTTATCCAAGGCCAGAATAACCAACACCAACCACCAAGCCAGAATAACCAAAGTAAGTGGAAATCTAGTTGCAACAAAAACGTCTCGAACACTTCAAGATACAGCAACATTAATAGTGTATTGTAGCTAAACCTGTCTATATCTGGGTGGTGCGAATATAATCGATTTGGTTGTCAAACTGCAGTCAAAATTTTCGATTGTGCCAAACATTGAAGATTCTGGTTATGTTTAGTTTAGTTTAGTTGTTTTAGTTTTGTATTCTTCGTAACAAACATTTTCACATTATATTTCGAATGTAACATTAGTAGGAATGCTATTAAAAAGCACTCGTTACGAAATTTCACGAGATTCAGCAGCTGATTGGAGCAGGAATGTATGTAAATAATCGTAGTCATGTAGAGTCTAGTGCATTTGTGCCCCCTTATGCAGCATGGAAAGATAGATTCGAAGAGCGGGAAATGTTTAATAGAAAAGTAACTGCAAAATAATTTTGTTTGTGGGAGTGATTTCAGCACTGTAGAATTCTCATTCCTAAGGTCTCAAACGATACGTAAGGACCTTCTGTAGCCCGCAGTGAGATTGATTTAACTTGGTTTGGTCCCCAAACCTTAGCCTCCAAGGTTATGAATGACGCTTCCAGGAATATTGAAGAAAATTATTTAATCAGTCATTTTGGGATAATTTCGAGAAAGCAATGTTGAATTCGCATTCCTAAGGTCTTAAACGATACGTAAGGACCTCCTGTAGCCCGCAGTGAGATTGATTTACCTTGGTTTGGTCCCCAAACCTTAGCCTCCAAGGTTTTGTATGACGCTTCTAGGAATATTGAAGAAAATTATAAAATCCGTCATTTTGGGATAAATTCGAGAAAGCACTGTTGAATTCTCATTCCTAAGGTCTCAAACGATACGTAAGGACCTCCTGTAGCCCGCAGTGAGATTTATCTGCCTTGGTTTGGTCCCCAAACCTTAGCCTCCAAGGTTTTGTATGACGCTTCTAGCAATATTGAAGAAAATTATAAAATCCGTCATTTTGGGATAAATTTGAGAAAGCACTGTTGAATTCTCATTCCTAAGGTCTTAAACGATACGTAAGGACTTTCTGTAGCCCGCAGTGAGATTGATTTACCTTGGTTTGGTCCCCAAACCTTAGCCTCCAAGGTTTTGTATGACGCTTCTAGGAATATTGAAGAAAATTATAAAATCCGTCATTTTGGGATAAATTCGAGAAAGCACTGTTGAATTCTCATTCCTAAGGTCTCAAACGATACGTAAGGACCTCCTGTAGCCCGCAGTGAGATTTATCTGCCTTGGTTTGGTCCCCAAACCTTAGCCTCCAAGGTTTTGTATGACGCTTCTAGCAATATTGAAGAAAATTATAAAATCCGTCATTTTGGGATAAATTTGAGAAAGCACTGTTGAATTCTCATTCCTAAGGTCTTAAACGATACGTAAGGACTTTCTGTAGCCCGCAGTGAGATTGATTTACCTTGGTTTGGTCCCCAAACCTTAGCCTCCAAGGTTTTGTATGACGCTTCTAGGAATATTGAAGAAAATTATAAAATCCGTCATTTTGGGATAAATTCGAGAAAGCACTGTTGAATTCTCATTCCTAAGGTCTCAAACGATACGTAAGGACCTCCTGTAGCCCGCAGTGAGATTGATTTAACTTGGTTTGGTCCCCAAACCTTAGCCTCCAAGGTTTTGTATGACGCTTCCAGGAATATTGAAGAAAATTATAAAATCCGTCATTTTGGGATAAATTTGAGAAAGCATTGTTGAATTCTCATTCCTAAGGTCTTAAACGATACGTAAGGACCTCCTGTAGACCGCAGTGAGATTGATTTACCTTGGTTTGGTCCCCAAACCTTAGCCTCCAAGGTTTTGTATGACGCTTCCAGGAATATTGAAGAAAATTATAAAATCCGTCATTTTGGGAAAAATTCGAGAAAGCACTGTAGAATTCTCATTCTTAAGGTCTCAAACGATACTTAAGGACCTTCTGTAGACCACAGTCAGATTGATTTACCTTGGTTTGGTCCCCAAACCTAAGCCTCCAAGGTTTTGTATGACGCTTCTAGCAATATTGAAGAAAATTATAAAATCCGTCATTTTGGGATAAATTTGAGAAAGCACTGTTGAATTCTCATTCCTAAGGTCTTAAACGATACGTAAGGACTTTCTGTAGCCCGCAGTGAGATTGATTTACCTTGGTTTGGTCCCCAAACCTTAGCCTCCAAGGTTTTGTATGACACTTCCAGGAATATTGAAGAAAATTATAAAATCTGTCATTTTGGGATAAATTTGAGAAAGCACTGTTGAATTCTCATTCTTAAGGTCTCAAACGATACGTAAGGACCTCCTGTAGCCCGCAGTGAGATTGATCTGCCTTGGTTTGGTCCCCAAACCTTAGCCTCCAAGGTTTTGTATGACGCTTCTAGCAATATTGAAGAAAATTATAAAATCCGTCATTTTGGGATAAATTTGAGAAAGCACTGTAGAATTCTCATTCCTAAGGTCTCAAACGATACGTAAGGACCTCCTGTAGCCCGCAGTGAGATTGATTTACCTTGGTTTGGTCCCCAAACCTTAGCCTCCAAGGTTTTGTATGACGCTTCCAGGAATATTGAAGAAAATTATAAAATCCGTCATTTTGGGATAAATTTGAGAAAGCACTGTTGAATTCTCATTCCTAAGGTCTCAAACGATACGTAAGGACCTCCTGTAGCCTGCAGTGAGATTGATTTACCTTGGTTTGGTCCCCAAACCTTAGCCTCCAAGGTTTTGTATGACGCTTCCAGGAATATTGAAGAAAATTATAAAATCCGTCATTTTGGGATAAATTCGAGAAAGCACTGTTGAATTCTCATTCCTAAGGTCTCAAACGATACGTAAGGACCTCCTGTAGCCCGCAGTGAGATTTATCTGCCTTGGTTTGGTCCCCAAACCTTAGCCTCCAAGGTTTTGTATGACGCTTCTAGCAATATTGAAGAAAATTATAAAATCCGTCATTTTGGGATAAATTTGAGAAAGCACTGTTGAATTCTCATTCCTAAGGTCTTAAACGATACGTAAGGACTTTCTGTAGCCCGCAGTGAGATTGATTTACCTTGGTTTGGTCCCCAAACCTTAGCCTCCAAGGTTTTGTATGACGCTTCCAGGAATATTGAAGAAAATTATAAAATCCGTCATTTTGGGATAAATTCGAGAAAGCACTGTAGAATTCTCATTCCTAAGGTCTCAAACGATACGTAAGGACCTCCTGTAGCCTGCAGTGAGATTGATTTACCTTGGTTTGGTCCCCAAACCTTAGCCTCCAAGGTTTTGTATGACGCTTCTAGGAATATTGAAGAAAATTATAAAATCCGTCATTTTGGGATAAATTCGAGAAAGCACTGTAGAATTCTCATTCCTAAGGTCTCAAACGATACGTAAGGACCTCCTGTAGCCCGCAGTGAGATTGATTTACCTTGGTTTGGTCCCCAAACCTTAGCCTCCAAGGTTTTGTATGACACTTCCAGGAATATTGAAGAAAATTATAAAATCTGTCATTTTGGGATAAATTTGAGAAAGCACTGTTGAATTCTCATTCTTAAGGTCTCAAACGATACGTAAGGACCTCCTGTAGCCCGCAGTGAGATTGATCTGCCTTGGTTTGGTCCCCAAACCTTAGCCTCCAAGGTTTTGTATGACGCTTCTAGCAATATTGAAGAAAATTATAAAATCCGTCATTTTGGGATAAATTTGAGAAAGCACTGTTGAATTCTCATTCCTAAGGTCTTAAACGATACGTAAGGACTTTCTGTAGCCCGCAGTGAGATTGATTTACCTTGGTTTGGTCCCCAAACCTTAGCCTCCAAGGTTTTGTATGACACTTCCAGGAATATTGAAGAAAATTATAAAATCCGTCATTTTGGGATAAATTTGAGAAAGCACTGTAGAATTCTCATTCCTAAGGTCTCAAACGATACGTAAAGACCTCCTGTAGCCCGCAGTGAGATTGATTTACCTTGGTTTGGTCCCCAAACCTTAGCCTCCAAGGTTTTGTATGACGCTTCTAGGAATATTGAAGAAAATTATAAAATCCGTCATTTTGGGATAAATTCGAGAAAGCACTGTAGAATTCTCATTCCTAAGGTCTCAAACGATACGTAAGGACCTCCTGTAGCCTGCAGTGAGATTGATTTACTTTGGTTTGGTCCCCAAACCTTAGCCTCCAAGGTTTTGTATGACGCTTCCAGCAATATTGAAGAAAATTATAAAATCCGTCATTTCAGGATAAATTTGAGAAAGCACTGTTGAATTCTCATTCCTAAGGACTCAATCGATACGTAAGGACTTTCTGTAGACCGCAGTGAGATTGATTTACCTTGGTTTGGTCCCCAAACCTTAGCCTCCAAGGTTTTGTATGACACATCCAGGAATATTGAAGAAAATTATAAAATCTGTCATTTTGGGATAAATTTGAGAAAGCACTGTAGAATTCTCATTCCTAAGGTCTCAAACGATACGTAAGGACCTTCTGTAGACCACAGTCAGATTGATTTACCTTGGTTTGGTCCCCAAACCTTAGCCTCCAAGGTTTTGTATGACACTTCCAGGAATATTGAAGAAAATTATAAAATCCGTCATTTTGGGAAAAATTCGAGAAAGCACTGTTGAATTCTCATTCTTAAGGTCTCAAACGATACGAAAAGACCTCCTGTAGACCGCAGTGAGATTGATCTGCTTGGTTTGGTCCTTAAACCTTAGCCTCCAAGGTTTTGTATGACGCTTCCAGGAATATTGAAGAAAATTATAAAATCCGTCATTTTGGGATAAATTTGAGAAAGCACTGTTGAATTCTCATTCTTAAGGTTTCAAACGATACGTAAGGACCTCCTGTATACCGCAGTGAGATTGATTTACCTTGGTTTGGTCCCCAAACCTTAGCCTCCAAGGTTTTGTATGACGCTTCCAGGAATATTGAAGAAAATTACAAAGTCCGTCAATTTGGGATAAATTTGAGAAGGCACTGTTGAATTCTCATTCCTAAGGTCTCAAACGATACGTAAGGACCTCCTGTAACCTGCAGTGAGATTGTTTTACCTTGGTTTGGTCCCCAAACCTTAGCCTCCAAGGTTTTGTATGACGCTTCCAGGAATATTGAAGAAAATTATAAAATCCGTCATTTTGGGATAAATTTGAGAAGGCACTGTTGAATTCTCATTCCTAAGGTCTCAAACGATACGTAAGGACCTCCTGTAGCCTGCAGTGAGATTGATTTACCTTGGTTTGGTCCCCAAACCTTAGCCTTCAAGGTTTTGTATGACGCTTTCAGGAATATTGAAGAAAATTATAAAATCCGTCATTTTGGGATAAATTTGAGAAAGCACTGTTGAATTCTCATTCCTAAGATCTCAAACGATACGTAAGGACCTCCTGTAACCTGCAGTGAAATTGTTTTACCTTGGTTTGGTCCCCAAACCTTAGCCTCCAAGGTTTTGTATGACGCTTCCAGGAATATTGAAGAAAATTATAAAATCCGTCATTTTGGGATAAATTTGAGAAGGCACTGTTGAATTCTCATTCCTAAGGTCTCAAACGATACGTAAGGACCTCCTGTAGCCTGCAGTGAGATTGTTTTACCTTGGTTTGGTCCCCAAACCTTAGCCTCCAAGGTTTTGTATGACGCTTCCAGGAATATTGAAGAAAATTATAAAATCCGTCATTTTGGGATAAATTTGAGAAGGCACTGTTGAATTCTCATTCCTAAGGTCTCAAACGATACGTAAGGACCTCCTGTAGCCTGCAGTGAGATTGATTTACCTTGGTTTGGTCCCCAAACCTTAGCCTCCAAGGTTTTGTATGACGCTTCCAGGAATATTGAAGAAAATTATAAAATCCGTCATTTTGGGATAAATTTGAGAAAGCACTGTAGAATTCTCGTTCCTAAGGTCTCAAACGATACGTAAGGACCTCCTGTAGCCTGCAGTGAGATTGATTTACCTTGGTTTGGTCCCCAAACCTTAGCCTCCAAGGTTTTGTATGACGCTTCCAGGAATATTGAAGAAAATTATAAAATCCGTCATTTTGGGATAAATTCGAGAAAGCACTGTTGAATTCTCATTCCTAAGGTCTCAAACGATACGTAAGGACCTCCTGTAGCCCGCAGTGAGATTTATCTGCCTTGGTTTGGTCCCCAAACCTTAGCCTCCAAGGTTTTGTATGACGCTTCTAGCAATATTGAAGAAAATTATAAAATCCGTCATTCTGGGATAAATTTGAGAAAGCACTGTTGAATTCTCATTCCTAAGGTCTTAAACGATACGTAAGGACCTCCTGTAGCCCGCAGTGAGATTGATTTACTTTGGTTTGGTCCCCAAACCTTAGCCTCCAAGGTTTTGTATGACGCTTCCAGGAATATTGAAGAAAATTATAAAATCCGTCATTTTGGGATAAATTCGAGAAAGCCCTGTAGAATTCTCATTCCTAAGGTCTCAAACGATACGTAAGGACCTTCTGTAGACCACAGTGAAATTGATTTACCTTGGTTTGGTCCCCAAACCTTAGCCTCCAAGGTTTTGTATAACACTTCCAGGAATATTGAAGAAAATTATAAAATCCGTCATTTTGGGATAAATTTGAGAAAGCACTGTTGAATTCTCATTCTTAAGGTCTCAAACGATACGTAAGGACCTCCTGTAGCCCGCAGTGAGATTGATCTGCCTTGGTTTGGTCCCCAAACCTTAGCCTCCAAGGTTTTGTATGACGCTTCTAGCAATATTGAAGAAAATTATAAAATCCGTCATTTTGGGATAAATTTGAGAAAGCACTGTAGAATTCTCATTCCTAAGGTCTCAAACGATACGTAAGGACCTCCTGTAGCCCGCAGTGAGATTGATTTACCTTGGTTTGGTCCCCAAACCTTAGCCTCCAAGGTTTTGTATGACGCTTCCAGGAATATTGAAGAAAATTATAAAATCCGTCATTTTGGGATAAATTTGAGAAAGCACTGTTGAATTCTCATTCCTAAGGTCTCAAACGATACGTAAGGACCTCCTGTAGCCTGCAGTGAGATTGATTTACCTTGGTTTGGTCCCCAAACCTTAGCCTCCAAGGTTTTGTATGACGCTTCCAGGAATATTGAAGAAAATTATAAAATCCGTCATTTTGGGATAAATTCGAGAAAGCACTGTAGAATTCTCATTCCTAAGGTCTCAAACGATACGTAAGGACCTCCTGTAGCCCGCAGTGAGATTGATTTACCTTGGTTTGGTCCCCAAACCTTAGCCTCCAAGGTTTTGTATGACGCTTCCAGGAATATTGAAGAAAATTATAAAATCCGTCATTTTGGGATAAATTCGAGAAAGCACTGTTGAATTCTCATTCCTAAGGTCTCAAACGATACGTAAGGACCTCCTGTAGCCCGCAGTGAGATTTATCTGCCTTGGTTTGGTCCCCAAACCTTAGCGTCCAGGTTTTGTATGACGCTTCTAGCAATATTGAAGAAAATTATAAAATCCGTCATTTTGGGATAAATTTGAGAAAGCACTGTTGAATTCTCATTCCTAAGGTCTTAAACGATACGTAAGGACTTTCTGTAGCCCGCAGTGAGATTGATTTACCTTGGTTTGGTCCCCAAACCTTAGCCTCCAAGGTTTTGTATGACGCTTCCAGGAATATTGAAGAAAATTATAAAATCCGTCATTTTGGGATAAATTCGAGAAAGCACTGTAGAATTCTCATTCCTAAGGTCTCAAACGATACGTAAGGACCTCCTGTAGCCCGCAGTGAGATTGATTTACCTTGGTTTGGTCCCCAAACCTTAGCCTCCAAGGTTTTGTATGACGCTTCTAGGAATATTGAAGAAAATTATAAAATCCGTCATTTTGGGATAAATTCGAGAAAGCACTGTAGAATTCTCATTCCTAAGGTCTCAAACGATACGTAAGGACCTCCTGTAGCCCGCAGTGAGATTGATTTACCTTGGTTTGGTCCCCAAACCTTAGCCTCCAAGGTTTTGTATGACACTTCCAGGAATATTGAAGAAAATTATAAAATCCGTCATTTTGGGATAAATTTGAGAAAGCACTGTTGAATTCTCATTCCTAAGGACTCAAACGATACGTAAGGACTTTCTGTAGACCGCAGTGAGATTGATTTACCTTGGTTTGGTCCCCAAACCTTAGCCT
This sequence comes from Armigeres subalbatus, assembly GCF_024139115.2. NCBI lineage: Eukaryota > Metazoa > Arthropoda > Insecta > Diptera > Culicidae > Armigeres > Armigeres subalbatus. Next base: position 239,748,561 of record NC_085141.1, read on the forward strand.
CCAAGGTTTTGTATGACGCTTCTAGGAATATTGAAGAAAATTATAAAATCCGTCATTTTGGGATAAATTTGAGAAAGCACTGTTGAATTCTCATTCCTAAGGACTCAAACGATACGTAAGGACTTTCTGTAGACCGTAGTGAGATTGATTTACCTTGGTTTGGTCCCCAAACCTTAGCCTCCAAGGTTTTGTATGACACTTCCAGGAATATTGAAGAAAATTATAAAATCTGTCATTTTGGGATAAATTTGAGAAAGCACTGTTGAATTCTCATTCTTAAGGTCTCAAACGATACGTAAGGACCTCCTGTAGCCCGCAGTGAGATTGATCTGCCTTGGTTTGGTCCCCAAACCTTAGCCTCACCGGTTTTGTATGACGCTTCTAGCAATATTGAAGAAAATTATAAAATCCGTCATTTTGGGATAAATTTGAGAAAGCACTGTTGAATTCTCATTCCTAAGGTCTTAAACGATACGTAAGGACTTTCTGTAGCCCGCAGTGAGATTGATTTACCTTGGTTTGGTCCCCAAACCTTAGCCTCCAAGGTTTTGTATGACACTTCCAGGAATATTGAAGAAAATTATAAAATCCGTCATTTTGGGATAAATTTGAGAAAGCACTGTAGAATTCTCATTCCTAAGGTCTCAAACGATACGTAAAGACCTCCTGTAGCCCGCAGTGAGATTGATTTACCTTGGTTTGGTCCCCAAACCTTAGCCTCCAAGGTTTTGTATGACGCTTCCAGCAATATTGAAGAAAATTATAAAATCCGTCATTTCAGGATAAATTTGAGAAAGCACTGTTGAATTCTCATTCCTAAGGACTCAAACGATACGTAAGGACTTTCTGTAGACCGCAGTGAGATTGATTTACCTTGGTTTGGTCCCCAAACCTTAGCCTCCAAGGTTTTGTATGACACTTCCAGGAATATTGAAGAAAATTATAAAATCTGTCATTTTGGGATAAATTTGAGAAAGCACTGTAGAATTCTCATTCCTAAGGTCTCAAACGATACGTAAGGACCTTCTGTAGACCACAGTCAGATTGATTTACCTTGGTTTGGTCCCCAAACCTTAGCCTCCAAGGTTTTGTATGACGCTTCTAGCAATATTGAAGAAAATTATAAAATCCGTCATTTTGGGAAAAATTCGAGAAAGCACTGTTGAATTCTCATTCTTAAGGTCTCAAACGATACGTAAGGACCTCCTGTAGACCGCAGTGAGATTGATCTGCTTGGTTTGGTCCTTAAACCTTAGCCTCCAAGGTTTTGTATGACGCTTCCAGGAATATTGAAGAAAATTATAAAATCCGTCATTTTGGGATAAATTTGAGAAAGCACTGTTGAATTCTCATTCTTAAGGTTTCAAACGATACGTAAGGACCTCCTGTAGACCGCAGTGAGATTGATTTACCTTGGTTTGGTCCCCAAACCTTAGCCTCCAAGGTTTTGTATGACGCTTCCAGGAATATTGAAGAAAATTACAAAGTCCGTCAATTTGGGATAAATTTGAGAAGGCACTGTTGAATTCTCATTCCTAAGGTCTCAAACGATACGTAAGGACCTCCTGTAACCTGCAGTGAGATTGTTTTACCTTGGTTTGGTCCCCAAACCTTAGCCTCCAAGGTTTTGTATGACGCTTCCAGGAATATTGAAGAAAATTATAAAATCCGTCATTTTGGGATAAATTTGAGAAGGCACTGTTGAATTCTCATTCCTAAGGTCTCAAACGATACGTAAGGACCTCCTGTAGCCTGCAGTGAGATTGATTTACCTTGGTTTGGTCCCCAAACCTTAGCCTTCAAGGTTTTGTATGACGCTTTCAGGAATATTGAAGAAAATTATAAAATCCGTCATTTTGGGATAAATTTGAGAAAGCACTGTTGAATTCTCATTCCTAAGGTCTCAAACAATACGTAAGGACCTCCTGTAGCCTGCAGTGAGATTGTTTTACCTTAGTTTGGTCCCCAAACCTTAGCCTCCAAGGTTTTGTATGACGCTTCCAGGAATATTGAAGAAAATTATAAAATCCGTCATTTTGGGATAAATTTGAGAAAGCACTGTTGAATTCTCATTCCTAAGGTCTCAAACGATACGTAAGGACCTCCTGTAGCCTGCAGTGAGATTGATTTACCTTGGTTTGGTCCCCAAACCTTAGCCTCCAAGGTTTTGTATGACGCTTTCAGGAATATTGAAGAAAATTATAAAATCCGTCATTTTGGGATAAATTTGAGAAAGCACTGTTGAATTCTCATTCCTAAGATCTCAAACGATACGTAAGGACCTCCTGTAGCCTGCAGTGAGATTGTTTTACCTTGGTTTGGTCCCCAAACCTTAGCCTCCAAGGTTTTGTATGACGCTTCCAGGAATATTGAAGAAAATTATAAAATCCGTCATTTTGGGATAAATTTGAGAAGGCACTGTTGAATTCTCATTCCTAAGGTCTCAAACGATACGTAAGGACCTCCTGTAGCCTGCAGTGAGATTGATTTACCTTGGTTTGGTCCCCAAACCTTAGCCTCCAAGGTTTTGTATGACGCTTCCAGGAATATTGAAGAAAATTATAAAATCCGTCATTTTGGGATAAATTTGAGAAAGCACTGTAGAATTCTCGTTCCTAAGGTCTCAAACGATACGTAAGGACCTCCTGTAGCCTGCAGTGAGATTGATTTACCTTGGTTTGGTCCCCAAACCTTAGCCTCCAAGGTTTTGTATGACGCTTCCAGGAATATTGAAGAAAATTATAAAATCCGTCATTTTGGGATAAATTCGAGAAAGCACTGTTGAATTCTCATTCCTAAGGTCTCAAACGATACGTAAGGACCTCCTGTAGCCCGCAGTGAGATTTATCTGCCTTGGTTTGGTCCCCAAACCTTAGCCTCCAAGGTTTTGTATGACGCTTCTAGCAATATTGAAGAAAATTATAAAATCCGTCATTCTGGGATAAATTTGAGAAAGCACTGTTGAATTCTCATTCCTAAGGTCTTAAACGATACGTAAGGACCTCCTGTAGCCCGCAGTGAGATTGATTTACTTTGGTTTGGTCCCCAAACCTTAGCCTCCAAGGTTTTGTATGACGCTTCCAGGAATATTGAAGAAAATTATAAAATCCGTCATTTTGGGATAAATTCGAGAAAGCCCTGTAGAATTCTCATTCCTAAGGTCTCAAACGATACGTAAGGACCTTCTGTAGACCACAGTGAAATTGATTTACCTTGGTTTGGTCCCCAAACCTTAGCCTCCAAGGTTTTGTATAACACTTCCAGGAATATTGAAGAAAATTATAAAATCCGTCATTTTGGGATAAATTTGAGAAAGCACTGTTGAATTCTCATTCCTAAGGTCTCAAACGATACGTAAGGACCTCCTGTAGCCTGCAATCAGATTGATTTACCTTGGTTTGGTCCCCAAACCTTAGCCTCCAAGGTTTTGTATGACACTTCCAGGAATATTGAAGAAAATTATAAATCCGTCATTTTGGGATAAATTTGAGAAAGCACTGTTGAATTCTCATTCTTAAGGTCTCAAACGATACGAAAAGACCTCCTGTAGACCGCAGTGAGATTGATCTGCCTTGGTTTGGTCCTTAAACCTTAGCCTCCAAGGTTTTGTATGACGCTTCCAGGAATATTGAAGAAAATTACAAAATCCGTCATTTTGGGATAAATTTGAGAAAGCACTGTTGAATTCTCATTCCTAAGGTCTCAAACGATACGTGAGGACCTCCTGTAGCCCTCTGTGAGATTCGTTTACTTCAGATTGATGCATGCACCTCAGCCTCCAAAATTTAGTAGTTAGCCTCCAAACTTGCATGCAAGTTGATTCAGTAAAATTTAAATTCGTATATTTAACGCTTTCCAAGAGGTATACTTAAAGTTTTTATATGCTACCCGATTGGAAATAATTAAATAATTAATTTCCAATTGTTAGTTTTTCATTAAAAGGCCCTAAAACCTTAGCCTCCAACAATTTGTAGTTAGCCTCCAAGGAACCTTACAACAGCACATTATTTTTGGAGGCTAAATGGAGGCTAACTACAAATCGCCGGTTTTCACCCCATTACATTTCAAGAACTTGAAACGATTTGTTTTAATCTAGGAAAAACGGCTGGTATTGATAATGTTAATGCTAAAATTATACAAGATTGCTTTCATGTCATCGGACACAACCTGCTGGACCTGATAAATGAATCATTGCAAACTGGGCACGTGCCACAAGTTTGGAAGGAATCTCTTGTGATTCCTATACAAAAAGTTGCTGGAACGATTAAAGCCGAAGAGTTTCGTCCCATCAACATGTTGCACACAGTAGAGAAAATTTTAGAACTTGTTGTTAAAGGCCAGCTACTTATGTATTTAAATAGTAATAACTTGTTAATACCGGAACAATCGGGATACCGGGAGGTCACTCCTGCGAAACCGCTTTGAACTTGGTATTAGCTAAATGGAAAGAAAGCATAGAGCATAAAGATACGATTGTTGCTGTGTTCTTGGATCTTAAACGCGCTTTTGAGACAATTTCTAGGCCCTTATTGTTGAAAACTTTGGAGCGCTTTGGAATTTCAGGTTCTGCATACAATTGGTTTAAAAGCTATTTGTCTGACAGAACTCAACGGACTGCTTTTAATGATTCTGTATCTCGTCCCATGGAGAACACCCTAGGAGTGCCACAGGGAAGTGTATTGGGGCCCTTTTGTTTATTATGTATATAAATGACATGCGACGGGTTTTACGTTTTGTGATATAAACTTATTCGCAGATGATACTGTGTTATTCATTGCAGCTAGAGACTTAGAAGATGCGATTGAACGCTTGAATGAAGATTTGCATTCTTTAAGTAGATGGTTGAAGTACAAACAGTTGAAATTGAATATTAGTAAAACAAAGTACATGATTATTTCATGAAATCGTTCAATTGATAATGTCTCTGTGAAAATTGATGACGAGACACTTGATCGCGTACGGGAAATTAAATATCTTGGCGTGATTATTGATGATAAATTGAAATTTGACCAACATATTGACAATGTCATCAAGAAAATAGCCAAGAAGTATGGAATCCTCTGTCGACTGAAAAACGAATTAAATATTGCTAGCAAAATACAGTTGTACAAATCAATCATCTCTCATCACTTGGACTTTTGTCCATCTATTTTGTTTTTAGCAAATCAGACACAAATATCGAGATTGCAGCGTTTGCAGAATAAGATTATGCGTTTGATTTTGAGATGTAACAGATTCACTTCCTCAACTTTTTTGTTGGATGCTTTGCAGTGGCTCTCGGTGAAGCAAAGAATTGTGTATTTGACAATGGTGTTCATTTTTAAAGTAATTAACGGATTGCTGCCTCGATATTTGTGTGATCGAATTGAAAGAGGAAGTGACATTCATAGATATAACACTAGAAGCGCGGAAGATATAAGAACACCATACTTTTTGCATGGAGCTTCACAAAATTCTTTGTTTTTTAAAGGTATCAATTATTTCAATTCGATGCCTACACATATCAAACGTGCAACGACATTATCACAGTTTAAGAGACTTTGTGTTTCACACGTAAAAGCTGCCTTTTAAGCAGCTACTTAGTTGACTTTTATAATTCAATAAATTTTGTATCTTGACGAAGTTTGACCTACGGATTGTTTGTTTGGACAATTGTATTTTATATTTATTGAGGCCATGATAAACTGTTTTGTTCGCCTAGATGATGATGATGGATTTTATATATATTGACGTAATTGTAATCTGACCTTTTTGTGTAGTCTACAAAAGTTTGAGTCTCGCGCGCGCAAAGCAGATATGGATGATTTTAAAATTTATGTACAGACTTGCGCATTTTCAACTGTTTGAATGATTCTTCGGATTAGTAATGGGCGATCTGGTAGAGTTTTGTTCCGTGGCTGATACCGAAACTTTTGATATCGACGGAGCGGTAACACAAGTTTTAGTTTTGTTGACGACTTAGATTATTAATTTTATTGATGCTTACGAGTGATAAACGTGGTCTTGTATAAACATGAAACGCGATTCTTGGTGGAACTTTTGAAATCTGTGCGAGAGGTATCACAAGTTTTGCATTTTAGTATAAACTCGAAGTATCACTACCGATGCTTATGAGAATCTGTAGATGAAAACAACAGTTTTTTTTAATTTACATTTTTTGCTGGATAGTAATGAAAAGTTATGTAATTCATATCTGTGATGGTAATCAGATCGTTTTTGTTTTTTGCAAATCTGATTAAATTGTTATTATATCATTCAATTAATTATCTTAAAGATAAATCGTCTAGCTCAAACCTTTGTAGGGGTATGTGGCGGGACCATCATCATCATCATCATCATACATTTCCCAACACTGCTCCGACGAGCGTTTGTGATTTTGCTACTGACGGAAACTTCCTTCAGTGCCGCGGGAATGGAACCGACGCCATTGTTTGCTATCAACCCTTTCTTTTCATAAAATGATAATCCTGAAATAGTCAATTATCAATCCACATTGCGTCTTTAGAATCACTCACAGCAATCAAACGTTAACCTTATGTTAAAAAATCACTTCTGCTGCTGTCCGACGGCCGCTCGATAATTTTTCGCTAAGACGCATATAAAAGTTCAGCACCGCCACTGATATCCCGAGACCGCAATCGACGCCTAAGAAGAACAGATTTTCTTTCCACAAAGCACTCTTCTAATCACTGATAGAAGCGAAACGATAGTCTGAGCATTGCGTGGATATTTCTCTTGAGTACTGCTACTTTCGGCGACGGTCAGCGCATTCTAATTCAATGTTTTAAATAGTTGGGGAAAATCTAAAAGAGTTCGTCGATCGATTAATACCAAAATCTCGAAAATCGGTACTTTTCGTGAAGGTCTCAAATTTGAATATACAGATTTACCTCCCTATCTTCATAAAGGACGTAATCCTACGTCGAAAATTAGCCCCCCCTAGAAATTTTCGTTAGTTACGCCAATGTCTATGTTGATCCGAATGCCCGATCTATGTATCGAAGTACTACGCCTACGCCTTGTAGTGTTTGTTTTCTTCTCTACAAAAGTGGCCTGTTTCATCCAAGCTTTGCATCGATTCATTTCACGTCGCGAAAAGAGTGCCAAACTTTTTCGACAACGGAACATATTTTGTTGGGTGTGAAAGCCGATGAAAAAATCTTGCCGAATTTACGATCAAACAAGTACAACGATGCAGTGTCAAAGTGGTATGCGAACGAAAGAATTCTGATGGTATTAGGAGAAACAACGGTTTTGTCAAGGGCCTCATACGCCTGTCACTGGGGAACAAAGCTTGTGTACTCTGCATCGAAGCTTAGAACCGGTGTTAGGGCGCAATCGTTAATGCGAACATTTTTATATTCGGTTAGTTACTGCAAATAAATTCTTTTTCGAGTCCCTTTAATCAAGCAGGTATCTCAAGCATACCACATCGTTATAATGCTGCATGATTGAGTGTTTAATTTTGTTAAAATATCGAAAACAAAAGAGTGCATAAAATTGCTTCGCCATAACAAAAAGGTGGTAGAGAATTAACACTGTTGTTTACAGTTTAGAACCAAATCCAGATGTCGCACATGTTGGGGTAGGGATTCAGTGCTCCGCCTTCTCCCCCTGGGTTTTGTATGAGGATATGACAACTCTTCTGGCCCAGGTGGAGTGCTGCTGCACAACAATAAGAAACATATCAAATTCCTTCCCATTGCTTTGTTTTTGATGAAATGAACATCGGAGCCATGAGATGAAGTCCAGGAGCAGTTCCTCTATATTATCTTATAATTAACATTTAGTTGGGAAAGGACATAGACCAAAATACTCGTGGTGACTCAAGGTTAGAAATTACTTTATTCAGGAAGGACGGGTGAAGGGGATCTTCCCTCTAAATACAAGCGGAATATAGCACATGAAGCGAAACCCGGATTATTGTTCTTTAACCACACATTTTCAAAAGGAAAGTGCTGCGTACCATCTATAGTGGGGTGCAGATAGCGGACGGAACGTGGAGGAGGCGAATGAGCCAGGAGTTGCATCAACTGTTGGGAGAATTATCCATCGTTCACACCGTGAAAATCGGACGATTGCGGTGGGCCGGTCCCGTATCCAGAATGTCGGATAGAAATCAGGTGAAAGGGTTCTAGACAACGATCCGACGGACACAAAAAGACGAGGAGCGCAGCGAGCAAGGTGGATCAATCCGGTGGAGGACGATTTGCGGACCTTTCGTAGACTGCATGGTTGGCGACGTGCAGCCATGAACCAAACCGAATGGATAAGACTTTTATGTACTGCACAGGCCACTCTAGCCTTAGTCTGAGCAAATGAATAAATAAACCACACATATGACCGGAATATATTCACCACTTGAAACGCGCACTGGATTTGATATTTTTTCAGTTATAATCAACACCACTTTTCCTTTTCTGTTTAGCTACGCTCTAACCTGTTGGCAGGTTAGATTTCGGTTGACATCTTTCATTTCTTTATTAAGACTGCGCCGCCATGAGCCTCTGGGTCTGCTTCTGCTGCAATGTGCCGCTGGGTTCCAGTCTAAAGGCTCCCCAGACCTGTGTGATTTCATCGCCGCGACGGCGCTATGTTCCATTTACGCTACCATTAACCATACGAACGACGACAGAATTGATATCGCCAAGCAATAGAATCACGTCGCGTGTGTTTGGGGGAGCCTTGTTTACAAATTTCGTTTCCGCCCCTACATAAGATGTGACCGGTGCCCAGCTCCTTTCATTCCAGAAAGCTATTATTGTGTAAAAATGTTAAATAAAACCATTTTCTCAAAGCATATCATTTGCCAGCTGCGCCGAAAATGCTCAGCCATGATAAATTCAACCAGTGTGGAAGTATTGTTATCTCATGATAATTATAAGCCTGATAAGAAATCCATCAAGTAGGAACGATTTTCACTTATCTTCTAGGTTCGGTCTAGAGTGCCATCACCATACTCATGGAAATCAAAAATCCGTCGCTTACGGCTAACAAAAAACAAGGCAGGCACAATACGTGTGTAAAAATTCATTTTGAATGTAAACATGTGACGTCACTACTATCTTCGCATAAGCTGAGCCGAGACGATGCTATACGGTCTTAGCATGCTTACTTTTGCACTCCAACATGCGGCAATAAAATATGCGTCATACTTGAATTGTCATTTTTCTTACGAGCCTACTTTGTTTTCTGTATACCGTGGTCGGAAACATCAACATATAAGAAGAATGATTCTCTTGGTAATACATAGCAACACCATTCAACAACGAGTGCCGTTTGCTGAGGCCAAGCTTTTATGCCGTGTCGATATGGGGAGTAATATTTGAATTTCACCTACATTGAAAACCAAAACTACCCAAAAGTGGGTTGTTTTCTCTGAAAACCTTACTTTTGGCTGATAGTCAAATTTTGAGTTAAATGACTTTTCTAGCACTAGGTAGTTTGCCTTTAATCACATGTATACAACTTACTCAAAGCTGAATTTAATTCATCCAAAGTTATCTTAGATTCACTCAAAATTGAGAATATTGAATCTTTTCTACTTTGAGTTATTGGGCTGAGCTATCCCAGTGAGGTGCTTGCATCTTGCTCTAGTTTTTACAACAATCATGGGAAAGAAAAGGACAACTACCCAAATTTTGGTAATTTTTTTCTGCAATATTATTCACAGTGCTCAAATTTTGAGCTGGTTTATCTGTCCATGTAGGTAGATGACGTCCAACGCCCGAAAAGTGGTGTTACAACAAAATCTCTTCATTTTTCATTTAAGACATAACAAACAACCATGCGTCTCAATTTTTTTTTTCAATTTTTCCATTGTTCCTTTATAATTGTTTATTATTTTATAACATTTCATTCTTTTATTTAGTCTACATCTAAACAGATAACACTGAATCAACAATTTGACGCCACAATACACGGCTCGAGGCCGCATCTCTCCATCCTCGAAAACGCCCCACGCTCGCCAAGTCGTTTTGCACCTGGGGCCTGTACCATAATCGAAATTTTACTAATAATATTAGTAGAGTAGCTTGTAACTTGTATTTTTCTGTTGCATAATGAATCTACAAGTATGAATTTACAAGACTAATATTACAAGTAAACCGCACCAATAATATTAGTGGAATTTACATGTAACTGTTTCATAAAGAAAATACGAGTAGAATTTATTAGCGTTGGCTTGTAGTTTCTTTTACAAGTATGAATGGTGCTGTAATTCAATTTACAAGTAGTTAAGTAGTAAGTTATTTTATTATTTTAGCTGTGCAAAGTAATTATGCATCGTTTAATTGTTTTTAACGACTTAACAGTGAAAGAAACTATTATTCTAGATGCTTCATATTACCATATAATGAAACACTGTGAACTAAAAATAAATTCCTCGTTCCCATATAACACTGAGAATTAAGGGTATGCGATAACACATTTTTTCCTGACGAAACGAAACGAAACGAAATTTGAAATGCTATTGTTGGTTCGAAACGAAACGAAACGAAATTCAGATTTACTTCCGATACTTCGAAACGAAACGAAATTGAGGTCCATTTGATTCGAAATTTTTCGAAACGAAACGAAATTTTTAAGAAAAAATCCGCGGAATTTTTATTGAATAGTTTTTTTTGCATTATATAGGGTAACGGTACCAGTGGAGGTATTAGTAGATCCAAAAAAGAAAATATTTTTAAAAAATTGATAATTATGGAAAATTTACAGCTTTAATATCTTAGTCAATAGATAAACTAAAAAATGAGATTGTTGTCATTTAACATCAATAATTACCAAATATTGCTTGCACCAGTATGGGTACACTGTTCCTTTAGTGGCGGTAAAAAATAATTTTGATTCCCATAGTGGTGCTAGGGGCCTTCCTTAGCTATGCGGTAAGACGCGCGGCTACAAAGCAAGGCCATGCTGAGGGTGGCTGGGTTCGATTCCCGGTGCCGGTCTAGGCAATTTTCGGATTGGAAATTGTCTCGACTTCCCTGGGCATAAAAGTATCATCGTGCTAGCCTCATGATATACGAATGCAAAAATGGTAACCTGGCTTAGAAACCTCGCAGTTAATAACTGTGGAAGTGCTCAATGAACACTAAGCTGCGAGGCGGCTCTGTCCCAGTGTGGGGATGTAATGCCAATAAGAAGAAGAAGACATAGTGGTGCTCTGAGCTTTAAATATTCGAATATTTTTTATGAAGCCCATCGGCCTTCTTTGTCACTTCACTTCCAAACATATTCATATTCGGCTCTGCACAGTCAATTTTCGGAATGAATATGTGTCAGTGAGTATTTATTTGAATTCTAAAAATTATCAAATTATCGTAAAACTAAACACATGTTAGATGAATTAATTAAATACACGCATAGATTTAATCCTGACGTTCGATTGAGGCAAATATCAGTATAATCAAGGCTAATTATGTTTTTTTCGTGAGCAGTTACCATATTCAGTTATAATTAATTGAATGAATCTATGAAGCAGTAAACTGAGTAAGTCATTCTATGTTTTGAATAATCAAAACACCGTTGTCAAAAGTCGGAACGAATATGCTCCATGAAAGTGAATATTTCATGCTCTGGTGGTGCTATTCATTGGTTTCTTATGAAACTCGCCTCTATTGGTACAGTTGCACCACTATAGGTGCAAGGGAGTCAATTTTATTAAGGAAAATCATCGTTTTTTTTTAGTTTTTCAGGTGAATTCTTAAGATAAGTTGCATTTAACAGGATATTTGAAGCACGGCGCATCAACTGAAACCATCGTAAAGTGTATAATTATGATAAATCTCATTTAAACCCCACTACCTCCACTATTGGTGCTACCTCCACAAAGGGTACGGTTACCCTACATAATGCAAAAAACTAATAAAAAGAATACGAATAAAAGAAAATTAATTTTGTTTAATATTGTTAAAGAAAAATATTGTTACCCAAATTCCATAGATAGAATCTAGCTTAATTTTACAAAAGAACATAAGTAACAGATCAGTTTTGTACCTGTTTACCATTTTCAAAAGTATGCCTCTTTACCATAAACAACGTAAAAATATTAATCGCTTAATATTTCCAACAGGCCTCAGTAAAAATAAATTAAAGCTGATTTTTTAACTGCAATCAACAGACTTCATATTTATTGGATCTGTTCATCATTTTGAAAAGTATTACATTACAATCGACATCTTGAATAAAGTCCTCAGGCCAACCAAATTCATGAAGATTTATTGAATCTGTGAGACTTTCCAAACAGCTGTTGGTTGCAGTAGTACACTTTTTTTTTCGGGATGTCAGCAAAATTGTCAACTTTTACCGAGATTCGTACAGCCGTGCCCCAGCAAACATGTTTTTTGCTGAGATTTCTGTCAAAACTGCTGGAAATCAGCAAATAATTTACTGAAAATCAGCTAACAAACATCATTTTTGCCGGAATATCAGTTATTTATTTTGCTGGCGCACGGCTATGCGGATTTTTACCGAGCTGCAGAAATAAAAACTAAGTGTGTAAACTCGACTTTTTCTAAATTTTTACTGAGGTCTGATGGAAATATTAAGCGAGCATTTTTTTTTTGGTTATGGTGAGGGGCATTTTTCATCCATCATTTTTTCTCGGCCTTTGAAGATAAACGAAAATCGTTACTGGTAGACAAAAACCTTTTTCGTTTAATCACTCCGCTGCCGCTAACCGCTAGTTGAGCACATCTGTATATGGGCCTGCATACACAGATGTGCTCGACTTGCGGTTAGCGGCAGTTCACCTCTCACTCACTTTTTGTGAGAACGATTCTATGGTGCGCTGATGGGTGTCGGACCTTAACAATAATAGCTGTGAGATGCTTTTACTCTAGCAACACCATTAGGCTATCTGCATGTAGGCATTAGGTTACAAATGTCCCGAATTATGCGGAACAGTTCCGGGTTCAGCCTACTTGCCGTACATTGCCTGGCACCCCGGAAAACGTTCTCCATTCCATGATAAATCTGTAAAGCCTGGAAATTCAAACCATTGGAAATAGAATGTGAAAAAAAAACTATAACAGATCCGAATAATTAAGAGAATATAGGGAACTTGAACCTATTGAAGTTGAGGGTCTTAATGGTCTATTGAAGTTAAAGGATGAAGGTAATATTGAGTGTCTAAACAATTTTCGCAATATTAAAGAATACACAGTCAGTTTTTATTTCTGCAGGTCAGCATAATAAAGAACAGACTTCCGTACAAAATACGGTTATTTTCAGATTTCCAATAAACTATTTGCTGTGTTTTAGCAATAAAAAATAGATATACGTGTTTGCTGAAAGCTAGGACATGATGTGACAATTCAATCGTGTCTGCCTTGTTACTATTCAGTCGGTAGCTCTGATGAGGTGGTCGCCAGTGTAACCAAATTAATTTGGTACAGAACCTACCATACAATATGTTTCAAAATCGATGTTTATCTTCCTCGATAGAAACTATCTAAACTCGATAGAAATATTCATTATTTATGTAAGAGAAGCAAAAGTTACAAGCACAAAAGATTTCAATTGAAAAAATATAAAAATTTAAAATATAAAAATATAAAAAATGAATATAATGCTTAAAACAAAAGATATAAATCTTTTCAGACCTTGAGAACAATGTATAAGCCTTAAGCTATTAAATGTAAACTAATTTTATGCCATCAAACTAGAACGCAGACATTAGCGTTTATTGCTAAATATTATGGAGAGTGCTAGTAATCAACCCCGTGCGTATAATGGACCCCCTGAACAAAAACCAAAAGTTAACGCTGGAATCAACGATTCCCTGCAAATTTCCATTGGATAAAGTTGCTTCACATATCATGGTAGTTGTTTTTGGCGTGCCAATGAAATAAGTCTCAAAATGGTGTTTGTAAGGGTTTTTTTTCATCGAATTTTTACGGTAAGTAATCATCCAATCTATATACATAAAAATGAATTTCTGTCTGTCTGAACCTTATAGATTTCGAAACTACTAAACGGATCGGCGTTAAAATTTGTATGCAGAGGTTTTTGGGGCCGGGGAAGGTTCCTAAGATGGTTCGAGATCCCTCCCTCCTTTGGAAAGGGGGGCTCCCATACAAATGAAACATCAATTTCTTCATAACTCAAGAATTATTCAGAAAATAAATCAATTTTAGGCGAAACGAAGTTCGTCGGGTCTGCTAGTGTTGAATAAGCATAATGATTATAAAAAATCGATGAAAGACCCGGTAAATTTTCGTATTTTTGTCTTTTGAAATTGTTCCGCATTTTCAACCCGTCGGGGCAAATAAAAATGCGTGGTGCGGGGCAAGTTGAAAGAACGGTTCAAAATGTCACCCTCGCAATTTAAAATGAAAAAGGTCTTGTTTTAGGATTCTTAATCTACTTTTCCTCGTAGTGAGCACTGGCTTTCAAAAAAATAAAACAGAGCATGTAACCATTTTGTTAACTCCACCTTTCACTTCCCTAGTCCCCTATTTCTTCAATCGAGGGGTTTGTGAGAGATATGCTGGTTAATTAATGTGAATTTACGAAGAAGCCACAAACGAATTGATCAAGCGCACAATTCAAGCGAACCAAATAATTAATCATCCTGAAAAGTAATCAGAGTAAATATCAAGATGGACAATATTACGGAGAAAAAGAAAAATTTGGATAGCTCCGCGGAAATAACGCGCAGAGGGCAATCCCCGCATAGAACAAATCATGCATAGTGTGCGTTGAATTGAGCTCAAATTATTAAAACAAATCAACTGTCATGCAATCCAATCATTTGAATGGCGTGCCCATAAACTTTTTCTTTTTTTTTGTGTCTTTATTAAGGAGACTTTCAGCCCGAGGCTGGCTCGTCTCCGAGGAGCCCATAAACATGTAAAAATCAATTATCAGTTCTCTGCCTAGGTGCAAACTAATCCGAAATGCAAAGGATTGATTCCTTGAGGCACCAATGTATTTTGAAAACCTTCGCATCAATATCAATTTTAACGCAGTTCAGTTCTTCATTGATGTTTTCTTTACACAAATTTAATTTTCTGTGGTACAGTTACTCAGGGAAGCTAATAGTTATTCCGTTAAACCTACGTCCCAAAGCGCCTACTCTATTCGTTATAATTGGTTTTATATAAGCCGCCGCTTATTGAACCTGAGCTGACCTTCCATTTCGCTCGAAGGTCTTCGTGTCGGTTTTGTTAAGAGATCCACCCGATACCAAGATTTGGTCTAGTGCGTAGCTTGGTTCTGAGCGAAACGCTATTGCTTTAGTTGAGCTAGTTTGCAGATACATGCAGAAACACCTTGCTAAAGGTTGCCAGAACCCGCAGTCAATTCCCAAAACAAATCGCAATGCTTCCTGCTGACCCCTGGGGCACACAAAATTTAAAAACTTTTCAATATTTCATTGAATTATGTGTTTTCTGTTCAGTAAAGCATATTTTCTAGGAATGTCATAATTATAAATATAAACAAACCGTCTAAGACGAATTAAGTACTGTCCATTTAATTCCACCAGTTAATTTTCGTTATCTTTGCAGATACGTATTTCGACCACACAGTTGTGGTCGAAATACGTATCTGCAAAGATAACGAAAATTAACTGGTGGAATTAAATGGACAGTACTTAATTCGTCTTAGACGGTTTAATACATTCCACTAAACGAGCTTAATATATTTTTCTGAAATATAAACAACACATCGCAAATCTAGTATCAGCTACTTTGATCACTAGTCTGGAAAATATTCATTGGAAGCGCTTTGGATTTTCCAAGGTTTCAAATTTTTCTTGCAATGTGTAATACAAGAAGGATTTGATTTTCAAAATTCTAGAACAAAGCCTACTATTTTATCACTTTTCCTTAACAGAAGACAATTTTGAGCTAACGTCTGAAAGATATTCGAAATCATCAGAAGTTTACATCAACATTTACATGGGACTCTTATGAGTGTCCTGGCAGTACAGGCCATACCAACCTTGTGCATCTTAGTTTGCACTGAGTACTATATTTTGTTTTTCATACGGCAAAATTGGCTAATGTCAGTATATAGCGCAGTGTTTCAATTTGCCCCGATACGTGGGGAAGTTGAAACGATGCATATAAAAATATAATTTTAGTATACTAACTATTTATAAGAAAGTTTGGTAAGGTTGCTAATTTTTTATGTATAATCTTTGCCCCGAACTAGCAAATGTCGTAAACGAACTCAAAATTTATCAAAGAATATTTTTTTTAGAGCACTACAAAGTTCAACTTTGAAAAACCCGTTTCAACTTGTCCCGAGTTTGAATGGCTTTATTCAGCGGCGCAGCCAAATTTTTTTAGGATATGAAAATTTGAAATATTAAAAATTTATTTCGAAATTCCGCGAAATTCCGTTTAATTTCGTTAAAAGCATGATTTTTCCACCGAAATTTTTGAAATTAATCGATACGAAACGAAATCAGAAAATCAGATTTCGCCATCCCAAAATTCCGCGAAATTCCGCGGAATTTCGTTTCGAATGCCCTAAAACGAAATTTTTCGAAATACCGCATATGCTTACTGAGAATTATGAAAATTTTCAAATGACTTTGGATAGGGGAGACTGGGTACACTTGATAGGATAGTTTTTCCTGACAACCCTTCATCAAATCTGTCAAATCTACAAAAAAAATAGAAGCCTGAGAATAGATTTATATTTTTTTGATTTTTTTTCGCCAAATTTTTGTATGGGTGACTAATGGGGGATCAAGTTTCCCCATATTGAGGCAATAACTTCAAATCCAAATATCCTAAAACTTTGATGGAATGTTAACATTTTCATCAGTACAGATCATTAAGCATATTTATGGCTTTGTGCTGTGAAAAAACGAAAGCATTTGGTCATTGTTATAAAAAGTTGTTCAAATTTTGCTTGGCCAATAAAAAAATCTTCAGGAAGGTCAAAACATAAAAACCGCCCTGCAGAATAAATAAGGTTGTCAATTAAAAACATAACTCACCTCATAAAGGTCATTTGTCTTGAGGATCTACACTAAAAAATACGCTAGAACAAAACTACTTTAGTCCTCGATAAAACAGGGGGTAACCAAGTCTCCCCGGGGATCAAGTCTACCAACCTTCCCCTATAGTAAAAGTACTTTAAGTGCTGACATCAAGTATTCAAATGGTGGAGCGCTAAAGATCATTAGCAATTATGCAGTACACAGAAAACCCAAAACTACTCAAAAGTGGGTTATTTTAGCTCAAATCCGTACTTTGGACCAATAACCCAATATTGAGTAAAATGAGTTTCCTAACATTTAGTAGTTTAACTTAATCCACTTAATACATATTTATCAAAGCAGAGTTTAGTTTACCCAAAGTTGCCTTTATTCATCTCAAAATTGAGAATATATTAATTTACTGAAATTTGTATTATTGTATTATTATTGTATTATTATACTAAATAATCTCGTTTAAGACCATGCATATTGCTTTATGTTTGACAACAATCATGAGAAAGAAAGGAAAAACGGAAAAACTCCCTAAATTCTGAGTAGATTTCATTACGATATTTTCATCAGTTGATAAATATTTTGAACTAAAAAAGAAATCGTCCAAATTTCATAATCGAATTAGAAGCAAAATTTAAACCCGGATAAGTCTCACAATACACGTAAATTAAACCCTCTTCAAAAACTCACAACAAACTAGTCTAGCGGGATTCGATTTATCATGGAGGATACGTTTGGGTAACTTACAAATCGCGTTAATTAAAACTTAAGTCAATATCAAAGACCACGTAAAAACGACTCCAGTGTGCATTACATTGGCTTGGTGAAAAATGCCAATACCACGAAGCCGACTTAAACCGCGGAATCAATAAATTTACAGAGAGTGTTCCGTGCGTACCTATCGCAGTTAAAATATATATTCTACCCACAAGTTTGAAAACAAACGTAAACAAATCGTTTACCTCCGCATTTACAGTGAGCTGTCGGATGAATTTTGACAGGTAAATGAACCTGATGGACTTGTAATTTCAACCTTACTAATAATACAAGTACTAATATTATTAGTTGGCAAAACATTATTATGCGTCGCAAATTACAAGTACTTGTAATTTGTTGACTTGTAACTTCTAACTTGTAGCTAATATTATTAGTCGGATTATGCTACAGGGCCCTGGTCTGCCCATCTCGCTCGCTGCGCTCCACGCCGTCTCGTACCTGCCGGATCGGAAGCGAACATCATCTTTGCCTTCTGGACAGTACTGCTATTTTTCGTGATCGTCATGTGAAAGCGAAGGGGGGCAGCAGGGACTTTGTCCAAGGGCTTGACGATCCCTCCCCAGGCCATCTGCGAGTTGTGGCGCCTGCCTAGGATGTGGTGGGGTTTGACAGTGGGCCCTGTTAAACCTCTATAAAAAGCTGCATGTATCCGCAAGTAGGCTCCGCCAAAGCGATCGTGTGCCGCTCAAAGCGCACAAGCCCAAGTCCTGGTGTTAGGTGGGACGCTAAACAGCCCTGACACGACGGCCCTCCGGCGAGACAGGAGGTTTGCGCAGGCCCAATAAGCCGCCTGGAAAACCAATAATTACGAACAATATAAGAGATAATGCGACTCGATATAATCGGCAAAGACCTAGGCGACGAATAAAGGATCACGATTGGAAGCTTGGAACATGGAACTGCAAGTCGCTAGGTTTCGCAGGTTGCGACAGGATGATCTACGATGAATTACATCCCCGCAACTTCGACGTCGTGGCGCTGCAGGAGATTTGCTGGACAGGACAGAAAGTGTGGAAAAGCGGGCATCGGGCGGCTACCTTCTACCAAAGCTGTGGCACCACCAACGAGCTGGGAACCGACTTCATAGTGCTGGGAAAGATGCGCCAACGCGTGATTGGGTGGCAGCCAATCAACGCAAGGATGTGCAAGCTGAGGATTAAAGGCCGTTTCTTCAACTATAGCATCATCAACGTGCACTGCCCACACGAAGGGAGACCCGACGACGAGAAAGAAGCGTTCTACGCACAGCTGGAGCAGACATACGATGGATGCCCACTGCGGGACGTCAAAATCGTCATCGGTGACATGAACGCGCAGGTAGGAAGGAGGAAATGTATAGACCGGTCATCGGACCGGATAGTCTGCACACCGTATCGAATGACAACGGCCAACGATGCATAAACTTCGCAGCCTCCCGCGGAATGGTAGTCCGAAGCACCTTCTTTCCCCGCAAGAATATCCACAAGGCCACATGGAGATCACCTAACCAAGAAACGGAAAACCAAATCGACCACGTTCTAATCGACGGTAAATTCTTCTCCGACATCACGAACGTCCGCACTTACCGCAGTGCGAATATTGAATCCGACCACTACCTCGTTGCAGTTTGCCTGCGCTCAAAACTCTCGACGGTGTACAACACGCGTCGAAGTCGGACGCCGCGGCTTGATATTGGGCGGCTACAAGACGGTAGGCTAGCCCAAGTATACGCGCAGCAGCTGGAAGTGGCACTCCCAACGGAAGAGCAGCTAGGCGCAGCGTCTCTTGAAGATGGCTGGAGAGATATTCGATCCGCCATTGGTAGCACCGCAACCGCTGCACTTGGCACGGTGCCCCCGGATCGGAGAAACGACTGGTATGACGGCGAATGTGAGCAGTTAGTAGAAGAGAAGAATGCAGCATGGGCGAGATTGCTGCAACACCGCACGGGGGCGAATGAGGCACGATATAAACAGGCGCGGAACAGACAAAACTCGATTTTCCGGAGGAAAAAGCGTCAGCAGGAAGATCGAGACCGTGAAGAGACGGAGCAACTGTACCGCACTAATAACACACGAAAGTTCTATGAGAAGTTGAACCGTTCACGTAAGGGCCACGTGTAAGGATATGTGTAAGGACATAAACGGGAACCTTCTTACGAACGAGCGTGAGGTGATCCAAAGGTGGCGGCAGCACTACGAAGAGCACCTGAATGGCGATGTGGCAGACGAAGATGGCGGTATGGTGATGGACCTAGGGGAACGCGCGCAGGACATAATTCTACCGGCCCCGGATCTCCAGGAAATCCAGGAGGAGATTGGCCGGCTGAAGAACAACAAAGCCCCTGGGGTTGACCAACTACCAGGAGAGCTATTTAAACACGGTGGTGAGGCACTGGCTAGAGCGCTGCACTGGGTCATTACCAAGATTTGGGAGGAGGAAGTTTTGCCGCAGGAGTGGATGGAAGGTGTCGTGTCCCATCTACAAAAGGGCGATAAGCTAGATTGTAGCAACTACCGCGCAATCACATTGCTGAACGCCGCCTACAAGGTACTCTCCCAAATTTTATGCCGTCGACTAGCACCAATTGCAAGGGAGTTCGTGGGGCAGTACCAGGCGGGTTTTATGGGCGAACGCTCCACCACGGACCAGGTGTTCGCCATTCGCCAAGTACTGCAGAAGTGCCGCGAATACAACGTGCCCACACATCATCTATTCATCGACTTCAAAGCCGCATATGATACAATCGATCGGGACCAGCTATGGCAGCTAATGCACGAAAACGGATTTCCGGATAAACTGACACGGTTGATCAAAGCGACGATGGATCGGGTGATGTGCGTAGTTCGAGTTTTAGGGGCATTCTCGAGTCCCTTCGAAACCCGCAGAGGGTTACGGCAAGGTGATGGTCTTTCGTGTCTGCTATTCAACATCGCTTTGGAAGGGGTAATACGAAGAGCAGGGATTAACACGAGTGGCACAATTTTCAAGAAGTCCGTCCAGCTATTTGGCTTCGCCGACGACATAGATATTATGGCACGTAACTTTGAGAAGATGGAGGAAGCCTACATCAGACTGAAGAGGGAAGCCAAGCGGATCGGACTAGTCATCAACACGTCGAAGACGAAGTACATGATAGGAAGAGGTTCAAGAGAAGACAATGTGAGCCACCCACCGCGAGTTGGCATCGGTGGTGATGAAATCGAGGTGGTAGAAGAATTTGTGTACTTGGGCTCACTGGTGACTGCCGAAAATGATACCAGCAGAGAAATTCGGAGGCGTATAGTGGCTGGAAATCGTGCATACTTTGGACTCCGCAAGACGCTTCGATCGAATAGAGTTCGCCGCCGTACCAAACTGACCATCTACAAAACGCTCATTAGACCGGTAGTCCTCTACGGACACGAGACCTGGACGATGCTCGTGGAGGACCAACGCGCACTCGGAGTTTTCGAAAGGAAAGTGCTGCGTACCATCTATGGTGGGGTGCAGATGGCGGACGGTACATGGAGGAGGCGAATGAACCTCGAGTTGCATCAGCTGTTGGGAGAACCATCCATCGTTCACACCGCGAAAATCGGACGACTGCGGTGGGCCGGGCACGTAGCCAGAATGTCGGACAATTACCCGGTCAAAATGGTTCTCGACAGCGATCCGACGGGCACAAGAAGGCGAGGTGCGCAGCGGGCAAGGTGGATCGATCAGGTGGAAGATGACTTGCGGACCCTCCGTAGACTGCGTGGCTGGCGACGTGTTGCCATGGACCGAGCCGAATGGAGAAGACTCTTACATACCGCACAGGCCACTTCGGCCTTAGTCTGAATAAATAAATAATAATGTGAAAGCGAAAACAGTTCCAATTTCATTTTCAAGAGACCAAATGAAAATGTAACGGGTTCTCGTCCACCTGTCACATCACAAGCAGTCGTGATGGGAATGTGGCTTCGTTTTGAAATCCAAATTTCTAAATAGTTTTGATAGACCTGTGCAAATAACGATGACTAGTCGATAAAATGATTATATTATTCCTTGTTTTCGAGTTAGAAGTAACATTATTGAAGAAGAAACAACTTATTTACAATAGTTTGATGCGCTTTCATGAAATACAAATCCGGGAAAATAAAGCGGCATTCCTTTCATTGTTTTTGTTTTCTTTGAAAGCAAGAGAGAATAGAATGTAAATATCGCGTGACTTCTCTCAATGAAAATGAAAATCTCAGTACTGCTTCTGGATACTGGGTTCGCCATAGAGCTGGGAGAGCTTGTGGTTCATTCTTCCCCGCCACACATAGTCTTCTTGCACACCGCCAAAGAATGTCCTAAGCACCCGTCTCTCGAATACTCCGACTGCTTGCAAGTCCTCCTCGAGCATTGTCCATGTTTCATGTCCGTAGAGGAAAACCGGTCTTATAAGCGTCTTGTACATGACACATTTGGTGCGTTGATGAATCTTTTTTGACCGCAGTTTCTTCTGGAGCCCGTAGTAGGCCCGACTTCCACAGATGACACGCCTTCGTATTTCACGACTAACATTGTTATCACCCGTTAGCAAGGATCCGAGGTAGACGAATTCCTCGACCACCTCGAAGGTATCCCCGTCTATCGTAACACTGCTTCCCAGGTGGGCCCAGTCGCACTCGGTTCCGCCCACTAGCATGTAGGGGAAGGGGGACAATATGTCCTAGCTAAGCAAACACTGCTTTATTGTCTCATTTGTAACGCTATTCATGGGTATTTCTACATTATGCAACAGTTAAACAATATAGCTAGTTGATGCCATTCAAAAATTATCAAAAATTATCAATCATATTGATAATATTCACATTTCAAAAAAGTGGTGATATTCTGTTGCCGGAAAACTCATGAAGCAAAACGCCTTTTATGGAACGTACACACGGTCAAGCAGTTTGACCAACATTGACTCCACCTCTCGTTTATTCGAACATCCATCAAGTTTTACCAACAGCGGCACGAACAATCAATTTATTCGACCAACAATATCACACACGAACGACCGAAGCGCCAACTTGAGCACCAACCGTCAAAAAATATAGTTTGTAGTTTGTTCAACTTCACTACAAATGCTCAAACATGTTCGGCGAACCTTGACTCCACCCCCGACAACTCAAACCAAAATCAAACCGTTTTAATTTTTTCCAACCGAGCCGCCAACTGTCAAATGGTTGTTCGAACAACTTCACACACGTTCAAACAAAGCAGCAACCGAAGCGTCTTGGGGGCGGAGTCAATGTTCGTCAAACTGCTTGACTGGTGTGTACGTTGCATTAGCTGGTAGCTCTTAGGGAACAAAGCACCATGCATCGGCGAATCAGCATTCTAGTATGGATAGTGCGTGGAGACGCAAGTACATTGTAGGTTAGTTTCACAAGCGCGTTTTGCCTTGCCAAAATGTTAGATGTTTCTTCAAAATGTGGAAATTTTTGGTTTTTCCGACCTTCCCATACACTATTTTGAAACTTTTTTCGCCTTACCTACATAATTTCAGATCTAGTTTTTTTACGGCCATCTTAATGATGATAAATATGAGGGAAACCACAAAAGGCGTTTTGCCTCGGGGGAGGGGAGGGGGGTGGGGAGGGTCGTTTGGGGCTCCTTCACCTACTTTGTCGTTGACGCATTCACCGCCAGTCCATCTTTTGTTGCTTCACGTTTCAGGCGGGTGTACAGTTCTGCCACCTTTGCAAATGTTCGGCAATGTCCATGTCATCCGCGAAACAAATAAATTGACTGGATCTGTTGAAAATCGTACCCCGGCTGTAACACCCGGCTCTCCGCATGACACCTTCTAGGGCAATGTTGAACAACAGGCACGAAAGTCCATCGCCTTGTCTTAGTCCCCGGCGCGATTCGAAGGAAACTGGAGTGTTCGCCCGAAATCTTCACACAGTTTTGCACACCATCCATCGTTGCTTTGACCAGTCTGATAAGCTTCCCGGGGAAGCTGTTCTCGTCCATAATTTTCCATAGCTCTACGCGGTCTATACTGTCGTATGCCGCCTTGAAATCATCGAATAGATGGTGCATTGGGACCTGGTATTCACGGCATTTTGAAGGATTTGCCGTACAGTAAAGATCTGGTCCGTTATCGAGCGGCCGTCAACGTAGCCGGCTTGATAACTTCCCACGAACTCATTCACTAATGGTGACAGACGACGGAAGATGATCTGGAATATCACTTTGTAGGCTGCATTAAGGATGGTGATCGCTCGAAAGTTCTCACGAAGCGCGCGGCACGAAGCCTTTGCGGGATGCGTTGAGCTTCTGATAGAACTTGCGTGTATCTTGAGAACGGCACAGCTGTTCCATCTCCTCGCACTCCGCTTCTTCCAGGCGGCGTTTCTTCTCCTGAAAAAGGCGGGTCTGGTGTCTCCGCTTCCGTCTATAACGTTCCACGTTCTGCCGGGTACCTTGCTGCAGCGCGACCGCCCGCGCTGCGTCCTTCTCCTCCAGAATCTGTCTGCTCTTCGTCGAACCAATCGTTCCGTCGACTTCGACCCATATACCCGTCGTTGTTCTCCTCTGTGTCGTTAATGGCTGCTTTGACTGTATTCCAGCAGTCCTCAAGAGGGGCCCCATCGAGCTCACCCTCTTCCGGCAACGCTGCCTCGAGATACTGCGCATATGCAGTGGCGACATCAGCTTGCTTCATTCGCTCTAGGTCGTACCGCGGCGGTCGTCGGTACCGAACATTGTTGATGACGAATAGTTTTGGGTGCAGTTTAACCATCACCAGATAGTGGTCAGAGTCGATGTTAGCGCCACGATATGTCCTGACGTCGATAATGTCGGAGAAGTGCCGTCCATCAATCAGAACGTGGTCGGTTTGTGATTCTGTCTGCAGTGGTGATCTCCAGGTGTACCGATACGGGAGGCTGTGTTGGAAGTAGGTGCTGCGAATGGCCATATTCTTGGAGGCGGCGAAATCAATTAGTCGTAGGCCGTTTTCGTTCGTCAGCCGGTGAGCGCAGAATTTTCCAATAATCGGTCTAAACTCCTCCTCTTAGCCAACCTGAGCGTTCAAATCTATGATTATTATGACGTCTAGGCTTGGGCAGCTGTCGTACTCACGTTCCAGCTGCGCGTAGAATGCGCCCTTACCATCATCAGTGCTTCCGGAGTGTGGGCTATGGACGTTGATTATGCTGAAGTTGAAGAACCGGCCTTTGATCCTCAACCTGCAAATTTTTTCATTGATCGGCCACTACCCGATCACGCGCCTTTGCATATCGCCCATCACTATGAAAGCTGTTCCCAGCTCGTGTGTGTTGCCGCAGCTCTGGTAGATGGTATGATTACCTCTAAACGATCGCACCATTGATCCCTTCCAACAAACCTCCTGCAGCGCTACGATGCCGAATCTACGATCCTTGAGCACATCGACGAGTATGCGTGTGCTCCCGATGAATTTGAGAGATTTGCAGTTCCACGAACCGATTTTCCAATCGCTAGTCCCATTTCGTCGCGGTTGATTGTTCGTTGCTTATGTTTTTTAAAGGCTGGCTTGCAGGGCCTGACACCAAACCCCTTAAAAAGAAAAAACATTCGTTTTAATTGCTGAAGTGACTGCAAAGTCGAAAAATCCCCGGTGCTAAATCCAAAACAGTCGAGAGCATCCAGTAATGTATTTATTCATAGCGGCTTCACCAACGTGCCCTCCATGAGCTGTTTTCATGTTTTTTTTTGCAAACAAGTGGGATGTACTATCCTTACAAATGAAAGATCAAAGATGATGGAAGTATTTCTTCTGTGCTTCGTACTTACATAACTCGCGTGGCAATGTATTGTACTTCAAAGATTCGATAACACCCATCAACTCTTCGTCTGTTTCAGCAACCACTTCAAATTTCTCACGCACATAAACCAGCATCCACGAGCTCCGTAAATGATCCTTGACGGGTCATCATCCTTAAGCACGTCCTTGTTGCTCCCGTTTATCGCAACCATATGAACACGACAGGTATTTCCGTCCATCGTCGTAGGGGCTACCAACGAAAGCAATTTCCATTTGCTATAACTTCACTATAGCCGAACGTTTGTTCTGAGCTTACGATTTGGTACGGGTGAGTTTGGTAAAAAAAGGTGTCTCTTCTATTGGTTTTCGGGGCTATGACGAAAGGACGAACATGCCTGCCTCAACCCTACTTACACTTTCTTGGAACTTCATTTCTTCCTTGAAGTCGCATAGCCGGGAAGTGGTACCAATCCTCATTATGAAGAATAAATCTGGTGCCTGTACCATAAGGGCAAGTTCAAGTCGTACAAGTTATGTCTGAAGGAAATACAAAGTATGTCTTGTCGACTCTCTACATCTCGATGTTCTATATCTCGATATCTCTCCCTATGTCGATGGTTTCCCCGGCCCCTTCAATCTACATACATTTTGGCTTTCTACATCTCGATAACCTCCCTATCTCGATATCTCTCTATCTCGATGTGTTCTAATCATATTATGTTCTGGATTCACTCTCCTTATGTCGATATGTTCAAATTTTTAGGCTACTAGACCATCTTTGTACAATAACAATCATATCAACAACAAGAAATGACATTTGTTTTGTTGTCGTTTTTCATAGCAACGAGCTTTTTTGGATCTAGTACCCATTTCAATTTTCCTTCCATTCCTCGATCTCTCCCTATCTCGATGGTCCCTTCAATATCGAGATGTAGAGAGGCGACTGTACTATAGATCTCCAGGCCTTCTATAAAAAGCTAATTTTCTAAGAAAACACATAGTCTTCACCTATGGTGTACGCGAACAGAAACAGAAAAAGAAAAATTGAGGTCTCATTACTATTATTATGTTATCCACTAAATATCGATTTTTTTTTTCGTGACGTAACTACTTCCCTTGTACTCAATGGAGCACCACGAAGCAAACTAATATAGGGGAACTGTACCGGTTTTGGCCATGTTCCTAATTTGGCCAATTTTGCGAATAACTCCAAGAATAAAGCAACTCGCGAGAGTTTTATTAGTTCCAACAAGAGGTATATCCCTCACGATTCAACGCTGCTTTCAACGATCATTTTGGAAAAATATGTATTTTTCAGGGTTGGCCAAATTTGGCACTAAGTTGGCCAAAACCGGTGCACTTCCCCTATAATCAAAACAATTTGGCGAATCGCGTGATCCTGCTTAGCTCTAGATAGATAATAAGCGTGAATCTGTTTCTGTACAACATAATTTGCCTTTCCATCACCATGATCGAAACAACTATAACTCAAAAGTTCAGTTTGTAGAAAAACAAGTCCATCGTGAAGACATTTCTGCAAAATAATTTGTCAATTCGGAACACAAACAACGAAACAAGAACAGCAAACTGATGCAAAAAGATAAACTTTAAAATTATACTCCAATTCGGAACAAACACTGTCCATCACGACAAATCCATTCAGTCAGCACAACCGTGAGAGCCTTATCTTTCATTGGCCCACTTTTAGTGCTCCTATGAACCTGTCAGATCGCAGGGGTGATGGTCTATCCAAGAGACGAGCAAAAAGCTCTTCGGTTCGTTTGCAGCCTGAACCCCAAACCTAAATGCTTTCCCAGATGGAGATTCAACTTCTTGTTCTAGATTTAAACGCGGCGACGACGAGCGCAACTTGGTAAACAGCAATAAATTTGCAGCTTTGTAAATACGCTCAGCAGCATAAGCTTTGAATCAGACTCATTCATGCTTTTGGGGGGGACGTCTGTTCAATGTTTAATCCAATGTTGAAAAGAATAATAATAGTAGTACGAGTGGTTGTGGTGACACAGATGATGATTTTTTTTACTTGAGAGTTTTTTTTTGCTAAGAATTGCACAGTATTTAGAACCAACATAATCTAAGCGACACAGCTGGCGTGATCAATTTGAATGATTAACATGCATCTGACCTTGCACACATTTTTGATCCTCAAACACAGGCCAAACATTTTGTTATCGTTGAACAAAAGTTTGAATTATTTGTGAATCGATATCAAATCTGTAAAGATAAACAAACATCCAAGAAAGTACTGAAATATGAGGAGTTCTATACAGAATAAAAAGTAACAGAAGATTTAATTAGGAATCCACCCTAGCATTCCCTTAACCAAAGCCATCACGCGTCACTATCAAAGGGCACAAGCTCACGCCAACGATGGTGGTGAAGTGGAATATCATATTTACTTTGATTGAAATATTGCGCCGAATGAAAGCGGATGTCAACAATCAGGGCGGGAGAGAATGGTGGATCTCAATCGCGCGCGCTTTGAACTCTAGCTTGAGTGTTAAATACTGTGGAGCTGTTTTGTGTCGGAAGCAGTTTTGGGATTCATTTACCACGGTATGGGGCTCGGAAGGCACATATCTATCGTTTATCAGTGACACTTCTTGAACGAGCTGTTATATGCGGTTTCCGCGATGCAAAAGCTTTACGATGTTTGGATATTGTAGAGCGTATGGATTTTCAAGCTTAGGATAGATGATCTTTCGGGGTATTATATGGCCTAAGCGCTTGAGCACCAAACAGCTGTGCCCAACCATGTCAGGTCGGATGAGTTTATGATTTATAGAGTAGGGGAAAGTGGGCACACGAGCCCCCGGAGGCATTTGATCCATCCTGTTTTTAAAATTGGCATTATTTTGGTCATAATTCGTGAGGGCCAACAAGTCATGCCTAGCATAGCGTAGCATATAATGTTCTCTTGCACAAATCGTGTATGGAATTGCAGACATAAATATATCCACGGTTGTTGTGGAAACTACCATATTTATCTTCTATCTTCTTATCTATATATAAATCTTCTTCTTTCTTATCTTCTATATATAAAAATGAGATTGCATATTCTTTGATGCAATATAACTCACAAATGGATTGGTATGATTTATGCACGGTATGATTCGTTCTAGAATGGGTTATTTAAAAAAATCAATAATATCCAAAAAGTAGTTGAGTTGTGAAGAAATTCAAGACGACTTTACATAAATCGAGTTGCACAAAAGAATGATCTAGAGTGGCGCGCTGCCATGTACTCAACAATTGATAGTTAGAATGAAAATTAATACAACCCCGAGCAAGGTCGGGTACGTTTAATCTTTCTTTCTATATATAAACATGTGTTTGCGTCCCTTTTGAGGCAATATGACTCATTAATGAATTAACCGATTTGCAAGATTTCCTCACCAATCGATTCGTCTTGAGATCAGCTGTGTTTTTATAAGCAAAAAGTCAGTGCATTTGACGAACAAAGTTGAAAAATTGTCAAAATATGATATCATGTACAGTTTTAAAGAAAGCCATTAACTCGAATTGAAATCGATCTAGAGTGCGACGCTGTAATCAAACAAACGATTGACAGATTAAAAAACACGATCGAGATCGGGCTGATTCTTCTAGTCCCTATACTATAAAATCTATATATAAAAATGAGTTTGCATTTCCTTCAACGCAATATAACCCACGAACGGGTTGACTGGTTTCTACGGTTTTCTCACTAATCGGTTCGCCTTAGGATCCGCTGTGAATTATATACAAAGAGTTGAAAAATTGGATGAGAAAAGCTGAAAAACTGTCAAAATAAAATATCAGAGCGAGTTGTGAAGGAACATAAGGCGATTGCACAAAAATGATCTAGAGTGCGGCGCCGCATTGAACTCCACATTTGAGAGTTATTATGCAAAATAATACAGCCCCGAGCTAGGTCGGGTACGATCAACTAGTCTTTTTCTATCTTATTTTCTATATATAAAAATGAGTTTGCATTCCCTTTGAGGCAATGTAACTCGTGAACGGATGGACAAATTTGCAAGGTTTCCTCACTTATCGATTAGTCTTGAGATCAGCTGTATTTATGTAAATGAAAAGACGGGAAATTTCACCGGGAAAGTGGAAAAATTGTCAAAATGTAACGTTTTCATGAGTTCTGAAGAAAGTCATCAAACTCGAACTGAAATCGTTCTAGAGTGCGACGCTACAATCATGTAAAGGATTGACAATTTGGTATACAAAATCGAGATCGGACAGGTTCGACTAGTAGTCTATAATTAGACAAACTCGATTTAAACCACACACCTGGCCACGTTTCACAGAAGGACCAATCTTCAAAAAGACGGCCAAAAACCATTTTTTCAAAGTCATCCAAATTACAAACTTGGGTCACGATTTGTTAGTTGAATACTTGACGATGATGTTAGCACAGTTTTGAGTCATTTGAATCATATGGATCTTACGTTTACAGTCAATACAGGTCGACTTTCAATTTTTTTTCTAATGAGTTTATTTGAGGCTCATTTGTTTTATATAAAACTCTACGGAGCCGAGAAACATATTAAATAACAAAGTTATCATAATTACAGTACATTTTTTCTCGCATTGCGAGCCGCGTACCCAAGGATGTTATCGATCATTTAGTAATCTGCGTTCGATCATTTAGTAGTTTGTCAATAACTCATTCCAGAGGCTAAATTTCGGTTACCAGCCGATCGTTCTGTTTACCGCACAAAACAGAACACAATTTCGATGACTGGCCGATCGTTCTGCTTACTGAAGAAAACACGTCTGAACGCGATCTCTGATCGTTCTACGTCCAATACAAAACACGAACAAATCTACACTGCACTGATTGTTTCACTTTACAATTTACTCGCCCGCACAGCAGAATCAGATATTTTGATAACCGCGCGACCGTACTGCGTCCAACACAAAATACAAACACATTTGCACTTTTTTACGATTTATCAAGTTATATTTATTCCATGGAATATCCCTTCAACACGATCTATCAAGCACTCTACATTTTGTATCGTAACGATTGCTTCTAATTTTTACCCTCACCCACCTTCAGCATATACTAAATATTACTCCAAACATTCTGTATTTTCATCCTAGTGCTCAATTACATACCTTACTGAATACTTTAAGTACCTACTGAATATCACCATTAAGTACCTACTGATTCCGGTATTCGCACAGTTTTTCAAGTAAGATGCACGGTCACAAAGCAAGACCATACCGAGGATGACCGGGTTCGATTTCCGGTACGATCCAGGAAAACTTCGGGTTGGAAACCCTCCCGATCTCCCTGGGCATAAAAGCACCGACAAATCGACGTGCCTTCCCATATACAGATCTTTAAATTTCCTGCAATTCACTCTCCTTTCACTACCTCCTTCTGTACGACGGTCCACACAACAGCTCTCACAAGTGTGCGGGCATGCACTCTTTAATTTTCTAAATTTATTATTAAAAGTTTGTTTTAAAATAAAATGAAAAATAATAATCAACTCCTCTGCCTTATTTCCATAAATTGTAATAATTTAGAGTTGAAAACTATTGTTATTGTAACATTTCTTCAAAAATAGTAATTTTGTTAAATGGGAAACTATTTGAATATATCCAGCAAATCGTACGACAATAATAATAAATAATATTATAACAAATGTAATTATAATGCTGTTTATTGAGCTTATTGATGTTTAATCATCCCTTTCCTCAAGCGTACCGAAATCATATGATTAGCCTTCGTCGGGAAACATTTCCAAATGAAAACAAACCCCATCCTATTAATGAGCAAGTGCCATTCCGTGCCGATAGTTCGAACGAGCCAGACGTGTGTGCTGTGTCTCATGTTCGGTAGTGCTATTGTATGGTGCGTATCCTACCTACGGATCCAAGGCGATCACTGTCGGCGAGGGGAAGTAGCTGCTTCTGGCGACGCCAGTGAAGCAGGCTATTGTTACTGCTGCTACCTACAGCAGCAGCCGCAGATAAGTGGCAAAGATTGTTGTATTGTTCTCCCACAGAGTGGGTCTGATTAGAATAGTTTGAATTAGTTTTTTTTTTATTATTAGTTTTTTTTTCTAATTAGTTAATAGTTATTAGTTCTTAGCTTGTAATAACTATACTTCCAACACCTTGCGAGGTGATAATGGAGGCGGAGACTGCGGAGGGCAGTGGGCCTCCCAAAGATGGTGGTCGCACACGATTCTACCATGCATCTTCTCCTGGGCCTTGGGTTGTTTACTTTCGGCAGAAAGTGAAAAGCCTAGATTTTCTCGGCATTAAGCGAGATTTGAGGCGTCGTTTTCCGAAAACTGATTTCCATCAGGTAAATCGGAACAAACTACGCATAACCGCACCTACATACAAGGATGCAAACGAAATCGCTAAAGACAAGGCCTACAATGTTGAATATTTGGTTTATGTCCCCTCGAAATGGTTAAGTCGCAAGACACATCCGCCACAACCACCGCCAGCAGCCATCAGCTGCCGTTCGAGTAAGTGATTACTACGATTCTATTGCCACTGATGAATTGGACTCCGACGTAGCTGATATGGATGATTCTTCGGAGGTACACGTGCCCGAAAAGAGGAAGCAACCGTCTTCCCCGGGATCGCGCCGTAAGAGAACAAAAGTCATCCATAAAAGCTTGCCAAAATCTGAAGGTAATGGGGGATTATTTAAAATCCCGAAGCAATCTGTCTTCACTGCTCCTTTGGATCCTAGTTGCAGCAAGACATTCCCGCCATTGCTTAAAACCGATGTTTCCAAGAAACATCCGGTTAGGAGAATCAATGAAAGAAAAAATGCAATTCGCACTTCCAGAAAAAATATTCCGTCCAAGCGAGGATTGATCTCCTTTAAGGACCTCGTGGACCGTTTTTTGAATTTGTTCAATATTCCGAATTCATTAAGGCCACTCATTGACCTCTTTATACCAACAGTGGAAAGTTATCTGAAGCAATTGACTGTTTCATGGCCCCTTCTTGCAGGAATTGTATCTTTCGATGGATAATACGGCTATTACACAAGATACAATCACTGTGCTGCAGTGGAACTGTCATAGTCTAAAAAATAAATTAGACGTGTTCAAGTTTTTGATTCGCAATTCCGATTGCCATATATTTGCACTCTGTGAAACATGGCTTTCTTCTGAAAATGAAATCAACTTCCACGATTTTAATATTATTCGCCAAGATCGGGATGATCATTATGGTGGCCTTCTTTTGGGGATCAAAAAGTGCTACTCCTTCTACAGAATTCCCATTCCGACTGTTAATGGCCTAGAGATCGTCGCTTGCCAAATAAATGTAAAGAATAAAGATCTTTGCATAGCTTCAGTGTACATTCCTCCAAATGCCTCTATTAATCGTCGACATTTTTGGAGCGCAGTCTCCCTCCTATCATCTCCAGTATTGATATTGGGTGATATGAACGCACATGGTATTGGATGGGGCGAAACGTATGACGATTATAGAGCGCCTATTTTCTATGATTTGTGTGACGATTTCAATTTGAATATTTTGAACACTGGTGAAGTAACTCGAATAGGACCAAATGGTCAACAAAGCCGTATTGATCTGTCTTTATGTTCAAATTCACTATCATTAGATTGCACGTGGAAGATAATTCTAGATCCCCATGGTAGTGACCATATGCCGATAGTCACCACAATTAAGAGTGGCTATCAACAATCTGAGCCAGTTAATGTTCCTTTCGATCTCACGAAGAACATTGACTGGCAAAAATTTGCATCGGCGGTAAAAATTGGTATTGAATCAACTGATACTCTTCCCCCTTTGGATGAATATCGATTCCTTACTGAGTTGATTCAAAAAAGCGCACTAGAAGCTCAGAAACGACGCGTTCCAAGTACATCTGTCATCAGAAGACCAGCCACTCCTGGATGGGATGATGAATGTACTAAGTTGTATTCTGAGAAATCTGATGCCTTCAAGGCCTTCCGTAAACACGGAAGGTCTGAGCTTTTCGAAGAGTATTTGAGGCTTGAAAGAAAGCTCAAAAATCTTCTCAAGGCTAAAAAGCGTAGCTACTGGCGACGTTTTGTCGAGGGACTATCGCGAGAAACCTCAATGACAACACTTTGGAAAACGGCCCGCAACATGCGGAACCGCACTTCCACCAACGAGAGTGAAGAATACTCCAATCGATGGATATTCAACTTCGCAAAAAAGGTCTGCCCAGATTCCGTACCAGCAGAACCGCTATTTCGAGAATCAGTCACTGATCCCGGTTCTTTGGGTGGACCATTCACAATGCTGGAACTTTCTATGTCTCTTCTTTCATCGAATAACTCTGCTCCGGGATGCGATAACATCAAATTCAATCTTCTTAAAAACCTCCCAGATATCGCAGGTAGACGATTACTTGACCTGTACAACTGTTTCATGGAGTACAACATTGTGCCACCTGAATGGCGACAGGTCAAAGTAATAGCTATTCAAAAGCCTGGGAAACCAGCGTCTAATCACAATTCATACCGACCGATTGCCATGCTATCATGCATGAGAAAATTATTGGAGAAAATGATCCTTTCAAGAGTCGACCATTGGGTCGAAGAAAATGCATTGCTTTCAAATACTCAGTTTGGATTTCGAAAAGGGAAAGGAACAAACGATTCTCTAGCGTTGCTATCTTCAGATATACAACTGGCCTTTGCGCACAAGGAGCAATTGGCTTCAGTATTCTTGGACATTAAGGGCGCTTTTGATTCAGTTTCCATAGAAGTACTGTCAGACAATCTGCACAGTAATGGATTACCCGTTATTTTGAATAATTTCTTGAACAATTTGTTGTCAGAAAAACAAATGAACTTCACACTCGGCACTCTGACAACTTCCAGAACTAGTTACATGGGCCTTCCCCAAGGTTCATGTTTAAGTCCCTTGCTTTATAATTTCTATGTCAAAGATATTGACAATTGTATGGAAGGACAATGCACGCTCAGACAACTTGCAGATGATGCCGTGGTCTCTCTAAGAGGTCCATGTGCAGCTGTCTTGCAAGGACAATTGCAAATTACCCTGGATAATCTGACTGTTTGGGCCAGACATTTAGGGATCGAGTTTTCACCGCAAAAAACTCAGTTGGTTGTGTTTACTAAGAAGCGGTATCCTGCTCAACTGAAACTCAAGCTGTTGAATGATGACATCAATCAATCTCTATCTTCTAAATACCTTGGGGTCATGTTTGATTCCAAATGTACCTGGAAACTCCACATTGAGTATTTGATACAAAAATGCCGGAAAAGGATCAATTTTCTACGTTCTATCTCCGGAACATGGTGGGGTGCTCACCCGGAAGACCTCATCAAACTCTATAGAACGACAATTCTCTCTGTTTTAGAGTATGGCTCCTTCTGCTTCCTCTCAGCAGCTGATTGCCACCTGATCAAATTGGAACGAATTCAGTATCGTTGTTTGCGTATTGCCCTTGGCTGCATGCATTCAACGCATAACATGAGCCTGGAGGTGCTTGCTGGAGTCACTCCTTTGAAGCACCGTTACTGGGAGCTCTCGCTTAGAATACTCATCAAATGCGGAACAAGTAACACACTTGTTCTAGATAACTTCGATAATATGCTTGAACTAACTTGTCGTTCAAGATTCCTTAGAGTTTATCTCAACTACATATCGTCAGATCTTTGTCTTCCGTGTTATAATCCCCCTCGAGTTCACTTCACCAACGACAGTTCCTCAATTGTATACGATCTGTCCATGAAACATGCTATTCAAGGAATACCAGATCATCTTCGACAAATATCTATTCCCCTAATTTTTTTCTGAAAAATATGAACATGTCAATTGCAACAACAGATATTTCACTGATGGTTCTCGCATCAACAGATCCACTGGCTTCGGTGTTTTCAATGTGACTTCAACCACCTTCCGAAAACTTCAGGAACCGTGTTCGGTTTATGTTGCTGAGCTGGCAGCAATTAACTTCGCTTTGGGGATAATTTCCAATCAGCCCGTAGACCATTATTTCATCTTCTCGGATAGTCTTAGTTCTATCGAGGCACTCCGGTCGATGAAACCTGTTCAGCACGCATCTTACTTTCTTACAAACATAAGAGAGCAGATGCGTGTTTTGGTCGAAAGATCATTCAAGATTACCTTTGTTTGGGTCCCATCTCACTGCTCAATCTACGGCAATGAGAAGGCAGACTCGCTGGCAAAGGTGGGCGCACAGGAAGGTGAGGTTTATGATAGACAATTCTCGAGTAACGAGTTTTTCCCATTAGTCCGTCAGAGTACTCTTCAAAGTTGGCAAAGGAATTGGACACACAATGAACTCGGACGGTGGCTATTTTCCATAGTTCCAAAAGTTTCTGGGCGAGCGTGGTTCAGAGGTGAGGACTTAAGTCGAGGCTTCATTCGCGTGATGTCGAGACTTATGTCCAATCACTATTCACTAAACGCACATCTGTACAGAATAAACCTTGTCGATAGCAACTTATGTAGGTGCGGAGCCGGTTATGAAGACATCGATCACGTAGTTTGGTTCTGCTCGGAAAATGACGCCTCCAGAGAGCGACTATTGGATACCCTAGTGGCCCGAGGTAAACAACCCTTCAGGGAAATTCGAGGTGTTTTGGGGGATCGTGATGCGGTCTATATGCAGGCCATTTATAGTTTCATTTGTGATTCTGACATCAAAATCTAATTTTTTTTTCTTCTGTCAAAGTTTTTTTTTTGTACTGTCTCTGTCTCTATGTTCCGTAGATCTCCGTTACTCAGGCCATCCGGAAGACGCTCCCAGTAGAACCAATCCTAGAGCACGACGACACGCCACATCGTCCCTTACGCCAAATGCCCGGATGAGCAGCCGAAATTCCTTGATTCCGAATCCTAAGCCTCGTCCATCCTTTAATATTGTAAACTAACCTCGAGTCACCACGAGTATGCTGGCTCCTATCCCTCTCTTACTAACTGAAAAAAAATGACATTGATTGTATATATCACAAAGAAATATGGCTCCGTAAAGTGTTATACACGCCTGAGCCTACCAAATAAACGAACTTGGGAAAAAAATGAGCAAGTGAAACTAGCATTATAAGATTATTAGTAAAATTTTACCAGTTATAAGTTACCGTCACGCTCTACATAATAATATCACAGACAAACAGACATAACACTCGTCAAACTTCTATCGTTCAATGATTTGCTGGTCGATTCAAATAATCATTAGTTGGCCAATCGATCACTCGTGGCGCTCGCATCGGACTTGCTCGAGTCTGACGTTCGCTCACTACCGCCATCCGGTTCGTGACTTGCCCAACTAACTGAAATCAACAGATGTCGTTAGTGTTTGAATGACGATGAATTTGTTGAGTGAATGTTCAATGTGTTATGTCTGTTTGTCTGTGATAATACCTCATTCACTTTGCCTTAGTTCAAAAGAGATGTATAATAACAAATCTTAACCTAAATCTAAATCCTAAAATGTTCAATTTGTGGAAATAAATTAAAGTAAAATGAACTCACCTTATTCCATGAAGATACTTACCATCCACGCCCCTATGTGACATTGCCCATACTATCCCACCATAGGGCAGACGTTGGATTGCGGATCAATGCCATTGGCGATATTGTGTGCACACGATATCCTTTGAGCCAGCCTGGTGTCTCCGAAAGCAAGGTGGCCGCCAACTCCACAACCATTTCCATAGCTGATTCTCCTACCTCTACATCTAGCGCCAACGCCATTTCCCGTTTTCGTCTTTGTATCCGCTGCAGTCTTCAAACGGCCATCAGATTTGCTGCACAAAATTTGTCGAAACCGTTGTTGGTATCCTGCGCAGATGCGTATCCTGGTATCCTGTTAGCTGCGCCGTTTCCGAAAGGCACTGAAGCTCGAGGAAAATGATATACGAATCATTTTACACGGTGCCCCGGTAGACCGTTATTATAAAATAAAAATGACCATCAAAACCAAGTACAGGGCTCGATTCCTGTGGTAATTCTGCACCTTGATTTGAAGTTTTTAATTAAGAAATTTCAAAAGAATCTATATTTTAATTCAATAATATCCCCAAAATACCTTCAAAGCCGTCCAAAAAGTGGTCCAAGTTGTTTTTAACCAGTTTGCATTTGTTGCCTTTATTACAATTATAAATTTTTACAATTGATTAAGCTCACCAAACTGACTTAGGTATGTTTTTTGTATGGCTTGAAGCCGTCTATCTTCAAGAATGCTCTGTTCAAAACCATGCATGAATTCACGTGCAGGCTGCAGATTCTTTGTTGAATACCATTCAGATTAAAGTTTGTATTTTTTTTATTGTATTCACAAATGTAATCGAGCATCAGAAGTAAAGATTGGAGTATGTCAAAAATTGATGAAAAAACCAACAGCTTAAATATTTGTTTAAAGTAGTATAGTTGTTTAGCATTATATAACAGATTAGATCTTCGGCAGATGCTGTAACAATTGAATTGACGGAGTTTTATCATATTCTGAGATTTCCCCGCAAAAGGATCATCGGACTGGTAATGACTCCAAAGATGGCGGTAAGGAAAAGCTACGATTTTCAAGAGTGAG
Organism: Armigeres subalbatus; assembly: GCF_024139115.2. NCBI lineage: Eukaryota > Metazoa > Arthropoda > Insecta > Diptera > Culicidae > Armigeres > Armigeres subalbatus. The sequence continues at coordinate 239,786,598 of NC_085141.1, forward strand.
CTCGGCATATAGAATGAGATCTCGGGAACCAATGAAAACATCAGGAAAAATGCACAAGAGAAAGAAAATAAAAATTCAAGCTTTGTACATATTCTTTTGGGTTTTCGGTTACGACGAAGAAATATTCAATTTTTTAACTTTTAAAAACACTTTAAAAAAGAAACAAAATGAACCTTTGCTTATCTCCGTCACTACACATCTAGTTCGGAATTGTTAATACGATTTTAAAGTTGCTCGAGAAGCGCCATGTTGAGTAAATTTATGGATGAACCAAGTATAGATGATGTATCAACAAATTGCATAGAGTTCACTAGAATCCCGATCTTTCGGATTACGGCAATACTCTGCTTAAACATTAACAATTTTCTAATTAATATTTTAGTCTGCAGTCGAAACACGAGCATGGTTTTGAGGAAGCAATTGATGGCTTTGCTAGCAGCTGGAAAAAGCCGCAGCTTCCATTCACGTCAAAGTACCATATCTTGAATTATCATGTTTCTGAGTTCTGTAGAGGTACCGGAATAGGTTTTGGCTTACATATCAAACATGCTTTTTCTAGTCCGTTGATTAGAACTTTGACGAGATTTGGCAGCAAAGATCGGTTAATATGTGCTGTGATCGAGTATAACAGCTTCTAACTACTATTATTCTACACAAACTCTGGTCTTAATTCTCTCAATTATGAACATAAACACTACATTAAAAATAATTGTTACTTTTCATTCTATTAAACATTGAAAGCAACACTTCTTCTAAACTCGAGCAAGTTAGCCATACAAAAACGCTCCCTTAAACTTAAGTCAGTTTGGTAAGATAAGCCAGTTGTAAATATTTATATTTCTAATAACGGCAACGCGTGCTTAGGGCCATCTTTGGCGTTGTGCAAGAGAATGGTGTGTGGCGGCGAAGGTTGAAACAAGAGCTCGCCCAGCTCTACGGCGAACCCAGAAGGTACCTAAAGCTGGAAGGGTACGATGGGCAAGGCATATTTCAAGAAAGCCGGACAGCAACCCTGCAAAGCTGGTGGTTACTTCTGACTGGCAGGTTCAGGAAGAATTGAAAGACATCTATCTAAGTGGATTAACAAGGATTTTTAGTGATATTTTTGGATTCTTATATGGATTCTTTTAAAATTTCTTAACTAAAAACTTCAAATCAAGACTTCTCGAGATTCCTCCTAGGGATTTTTTTAAAAATAGGTCCAGAGGTGCAGAATTACCACAGAAATCGAGCCCTGTACTTGGTTTTGATGGACATTTTTATTTTATAATAACCGTGTACCGGGGCACCGTGTTTTAGGATTCCACTTTTATCGAAAAAACGGGAAAATGACGGATAAGGAATTTTTAGCGTCCAGCGACATTTCACAACTGCAACTTCGCCCGCATTCTATTTGGTATTCGATCTGTTTTTTCTCTGTTATTAATTGAAAGCTTTTCTATACCCAACATTGCACGAGTATGTATCTTGTTTAGCCAATGCAATGCCCAGTATGTCCAGAATGTTGCCCACCCGAAAATACCTTAGAACGGACTGAGAATCGAACTCGTCATCTCCAGATTGGCAATCGTGCGCCTTTGCTCGCAATGCTAACTGGTGTTCCTTTTAATGTTGATCATGGATTTGTTTATGAAATTTTTCTTCTCTTAACGCTGAATCATCAATGAGAAATTATTCTTCAATTTCTACCATCGCCAACTAGCGGTTTCCCCTGTTGGTCCAAGAATGTGGATTACCGCCATCAGGGGTGACAATGGGTCTGGGGGGTGAGAATGGGTCTTCACTCTCTCCGACAGCCTGGAGGTCGGATAGCAAAATCGTTCAAAAAGGTCTCTTGTATTTCAGTATTCTTGCCCTCAGATACATTCAATCTATTCTACAAGCATTCTAAGTACTTGAACAGTGACCCATTCTCAGACCCAATTGACCCATTGGCACCCCCGACGACGGTACTAATCAATGCGCCAATCAAACTCCCTTCCAGAAAAAAGTAACCACACTCAAACCATGCCGGAGTAAGTATATCTTCCTCTCTTACTAACTGAAAAAAATGACATTGATTGTATATATCACAAAGAAACATGGCTCCGTAAAGTGTCTTACACGCCTGAGCATACCAAATAAACGAACTTGGAAATAAAAAAGTATATCCTCCGGGTCTCCCCAGTACCTTATAAGCAAAAGGGTAAAGTATTAGTTGAAATAAAGTGTCTGTCATATCTTCACATCTTATTTCGTCCTGTCAGCAAACAAGCGAGCGGCTTAAAAAAGTTGTCCGCGTGAACCTTATTTTCAGTGGTCGCCCTTTCCAATCTAATAAATGACCAACAGCTGGATATGGGCAAATTTCCGTATAATGGACCCTGCAATATTGACATTTTCAAATTGGATCGGGAATAACTATTCTTAATTCCTTCATTCATTGTTATGCTGAACATGTAAATCAAGTGAATTGTCGGGGAATGGGAATGGTATGATTCTATTATGGACCCCATGATATTTACATTGGTGAAATTTAGTCACTTTTCAAAAATGTTGATTCAGATAACTAAGATAGTTTGCACATCAAAACTTTCAACGAATATTGTCAACAAAGTCAAAATTCTGATAATAGGGGCTCCATCGTTGCTCATTTGCCGATCACCGCCCCCTGTATGGCAATACTACATTGACAAAACATTTTCACCTGTCCATACCAGGCATTCAGACCCTGCTCAAACTACCGAGAGAAAGAAGTTGGTTACGCTGCTGCTGTTGAGACAGCTCTTCAAAACAAAAACATCGGATCTAACGAATAAATAATTTTATTTACCAGTCTTTGGCAAAGGATTGCGTGCCTTGTATCAATAGGCATTGCATCGACACATTCATTCTGTTGAAAAAGTTCCCCCTCTTTTTGCAAACGCGGTGCTGACAAGCCCTGAGACTATGAAGTGCTTTAAATATATTCATTTCAGCGATTTTTGAATTTCCATAAGGTTTGACTTTTGAAGCAGGAGCAATTAACAATGCACAGCGCAAAAAGTATTGGTACAAAACCTTGGTGTTGGTTCAGAAAAAACTCTTAAAAAACTAGTTTGAGTAAAAATTTTAAAGCTAAAACAGCGTTTTTTTATTTACTTTCAACTTAGTTATTTCATATCTCAACAACTACAACTCGTAGGGATCTGAAATGTTGGGGTTTAAATATCTACTTACGAGAAAATAGTGAAAAAATATATGTGAAAGTCCATTTTCCGATTAATGTCCGCCTTAATCTTCATAGTGCATTTGTGGCAGGTGTTTTTCTTCTGTACGACACCGTTAAATTGCGTTATTGTTTCTCTTAAACTAATAAAGAACATATAATTTGAATTTCCATATACCCAATGAGTAAAACAATTATTGTACCTGTACGCTTACATGGTCATTTACCAAGACGACATCGTTACTATTTATTATTAGATCTCATTTTCGTCTCAATTTTCCAAAGCCGTACAATTTTCGAAAATAAAATTGAATCAAGTTTTATTTTTATTGCTGCGCAATGACTAACATCGCTAGCATTCACGGATATTCCACCACTGATTTCAAAACCGAAACTTGAAGAGAGAGAGAATGGCTTTCTCCTACTCAAGCTGTAGCTGAAGAGCCAAAGGAAACCGCAAAAATAAAGACACACCATAAAATAAATGACCCGGAAAACGAATGGATTTTTCATAATCGATTGGCAATATTTACATTTCTTTTTCATATTTCCTCGTTTCCAGTGATCATCTGCCGCGAACACACATATGGGGCACGCGCATCTTCTCGCTACTCCCGTTGGAATTCTAGCGTTACGCAAGAACCTCTGGAAACAGCCTCTTGCATTGCTTCATCTGCGTATAACTGTTTTCGAGACGATCAAAAATATGTTCAACATTTCCATATAAAAATACAGAATAGGAACCATTCACTGGGGCCATCCAGAAACCACGTGGTCATATTTTTGAAGATTTTCAACCACCCTCCCCCCCTTCCCAATGTGGCTTATCGTGGTCATTTGGCACCCCTCTTCACCCCCTTGACCACGTGTTTATTTTTTCAAGTACAAAAAAAAATTAAAAAAAAATTAACTAAAACATATGGTTAATCCAATCAATTTTGAAGATGGACAATTTCAACTGATTCAAAATCAAACTAAACCCAACATGGAAATTATTAATTTTCATGATTTTGAAAATTTTGATGATGTTATCATGTTGTAGTGTGTATCAGGTATAAGGATAGCTAGAAATCGCACACCTTCGATGCATCAGGAGGGAGGATACAAAAAAATGTGTACTCGCGAATATGTTATAAAAATTTCGAGAAAAATTTGTAATGGTTTAGAAATTTTCCAAAATATCCCTATATTTTTTTTTCTTTATTAGTGGTTTTTAAAAATAATTATAAAGTTCATCACTGAATATCTCTATAGATTATTAAAAGTAGGTCCCAAAAAGGCCCCAACCTCCGTAGCTCTGGAGGTACTGGAAATTATATTTTGGTATTTAACCCTTTCAGGACGATTTATTTACATGGATTTAACGTACATGTTTGGGGTTCTCCACTCGATCTTGCCAGAACTTGTATAGAAAAAATCTTGCAAATCGGTCAACCCGTTCGCGAGTTAAGTCGTCAGGAAGAAAATCTCAACTCATTTTTATTAAATAGAGATTTCGTGGAAAAAAATATTTTTTTGTGAAAAAAAACATTTATTTTGTGAAAAAATTGTAATTGTTGTATTATAAAATTTTGTATTTTTTTTTCGTGTAACATTTTGATTTCTTTATGGAAAACTCTTATTTCATAATTGCAATTTTTGCGTTTACAAGTGCTAATTTATTATTGTTTTGTGGAAAATTTTCAACTGTTTATGGAAATTTTGCATTATTTGTAGTAATTCTATACTTGTTTAATGCTTATACACTGGATTTTGTTTTTACGCGATTTACATTTTCTCAATTTTCCACTCATCCTAAATGTTTAACGTATATTAATTATCATGTGATTTTTCTTTGATTTATTCTGGATTTTTTGAAACATATTGCGAAGAGTTTGGTGGCAAATTGAAGTCACACGATCAAAAATACGAGCGAAAAAAAATCGTGTCAAAACAAAATCCTGTGTACACTAATTTCTTTATTGGCAATTTTCTATTTTATTATGGAAAATTTCTATTTTTCTAGATTTTCAATCCAGAGCTGGCTTATCTCTCAAAATTTCTAATTCTTCATTGAAATTTTATTTTGATTTCGACTCGTGGAAACCAATGATGCCATACTAAAAATATTTTCTCGGTCACTCTGATGGTTCTTTCGAATAATTTTCCAAGGAACTTCTATTCCACATCTCGAATATGCTTCAGTTAATGGTCCTTTCATAAGCGACTCATAGAGGAATGAATGTGTTATAGACCAATTATTATTTTGGAGTTCGGATCATTCGATTTATCAATAAATTGGTTATAAGAATGATGCATGATATAATATCCCAGTAGGTCTATTGGGTTGATATGACTTCAATTATTATTTATACAAGCTGCTGCAGACTTTTCAGGTTATACAAAACGTCCTGGAAGTCGTAATGTTTGAACTACTCAATCATTCAAGTCCGTGAACCCAGTGCTTCTAAGGCCCTACAAAAAAGTTTGCGAACAAACCTCATAGTCATTGTGCAACTTGATGTTGACTCAAGATAATTTTGGGTACCTTGTCTCTTGGATCTCATGTTAATGGAAATAAGAATCATATGTTTATTGCATCGGATTGAGTATATACCGATGATGAGGACATTGCAAACGTCTTGATTGATCTGGTAGATATCGTGGGCTGAACTTGCGAGCATTTTGGAGTTCCTTGAGCACCGCGTATTCCTGAATATTAATCACTGGATGACGTTCAGGATGACCCATCTTATCTGAGTGTTGAGAATGATTCAAACATTTAAACTTCATTTGTATGCTCTTAGAATCGAAATCTTCCCAAGGTTTCGGATATCTGAGTTTTCAGGGTCAGTCAAATTTGAGCTCCCATATGTTTTCTGTAAAGCCTAGTAACCCTAGATACTGCTCATACACTCAGAAATAAAATAAATTTAAAATAGATTTAAAGTTATACATTTATGGAATTTTTGAAAGTTATACGAATCATAGTTTAAATAGTATACTACGGATAATAATAATGTATACTATGATAGTATAGCGTTGATTTATTTACTTCTTGTATTGATTATGTTGATCAAGATGGCACCGCAATTCAGCATAACCAGTTTGGTAAAAGAGCGAAAATTTTTCATTATTATTTTAGTTATTTTAACTGAGCCATTATGTTGCAGATAAAAATGTAAGTATATATTTAATTATGATGAACTCAGTCGTTATAAATATTTCGATATATTTCTCATTTTGCAGCATAACTTATTTCGCAGTGGTGATCATCAGAGCGATCATGCTTCGGTCGGCCAAAACTTTGGTGTTTCTGGACAAAGTTTTTCTTGTTCATGGACACAGCCGACATGCTGTAGGGAATGTCACGCGAAACGCACGACTTTTGCACTTCCACGCCCTGGAAGTACGGATATTTTTAGCACTTCAACTTATTGGCAGCCACCGTCAATCACCCGAGAACGGATCATACCACCGGATCTGCATGAGCGCCAGAATGCAGCATATGATTCAAGTTTTCCCCAACATCAAATAGTGTTTGCTTGATACTGAAATTCGGAAGGCAGAAACCGGCGATGGCAAGGCAATTCACACTTGCAGATTACTTAAACAAGCACCTGCTGATTCATGGCCAGCTGGTCAACATATTTATTACCTACAAACAACAGGCCCGGCTAATGGGCAACTATATCTTCGGGGACCATTCAGTAAATCGAGACGAAAGGTCACTGTCCCAGGTCACTGCCTTTTCCCATACCAAGGATTAGGAAGCACTCATCCAACGTAACCCAACTATGTAGTTTAAGTTTATATACAAACAATATAACGTCTAAGCATTAAAATCTGGAAAATTTTAAACAAATGTTTGAATAAACAAATAATAAATGGTGTCTACAATTGTTTTTGTCATTCATATTAACAAAAAAAAAACAAACCAAAATTGAAATATTTCAACTGGAGGCGCCAGCAGTTGCTATGCTATTTTGGTTTTTCGATAACTTATACTATGGTTCGTATAAATCAAAGTTATACTAAGTCAGATTTGTTGGCATTTAAACGAAGTTGGGGTCAACCAGGCGAATAGTCAATTAGCATGACTTTAAATCTATTTAGTTTAAAAAAATTTCAGAGTGTAGTTCCGATATTCATCCCACGAAAAACAAAGCAATGAAAAGATATTTAATTTGTTTCTTATTTTTGTGGTATTTTCCAGCAGTGAGCACACATGTTAGCAAAAAAGCGACGAAATTGGTGCCACATTTCTTTGTTTCACGATGAGATGAATATATGATCAGTGATATGGAAAACGGAGCATTTCCCCTAGATGAACATTTTTTCCGTAGAAAATGGTGGCCTAGCTCTCGTTTGTGATTTTAGAGACAATCTGAAACGCTGGACATATATGACCCATCCGTTCTGAAAGGGTTGAGATTTGTTTTGGAATTCAATTTCAATAGTTATTAAAACACTTTTTTGCAATTCCCGATTATAATATCTGGTTTACAGTTCGTCTTTAAGTGATAAAATGGCCTACTTTTCCATACCAATGAAATGGATGCTTTAATGAACATTATGCAACTCAAATGGGTTGCATAATATTCATTATAACACTCATTTGGGTGCTATAATAAAAAACCAACACCAGAACAGTTGTTACAGACTACATTTTGCTAAATTAGCTTGGGTAAGTGCTCAAATAGTGTATTCTATGCGCTCCGTAATAAATTAAATAGTTTGGCGGTCATGACAATCAAAATTTCCAAAGGCAAGTACATCTATCGCTTCACGGCTCATTGGACTTTGCAATGTGGCACGGTAACATGGAATCTGATTCTTCTCCGCAGCAACATAATTTATTGGCAAGAATGATCATGTGGAGAAAATTAGACTACAATTTTGAAACAGATTTATCAAATTAAAGTCCATTTTTCGCTTGATTTTTCGTCATTGCAAAAAATAGCGAGTTGCACATCGTTGCAAAACTCGATTTTTTAAGCACTCGTAGTATTTATCCAACTCGGCAAGCCTCGTTGGTTAAACGTACAACTCGGGCTGAAAAAATAATCTTTTTGCAACTTGTTGCACAAACTACTATTTTTTAACCTAGATTTTTTTAGGAATTGGAGTGTTTTTTTTCTGGACCACACAGCAAATAATTTTGAAAATTCAACGACGTGTAAAACTGCAGGTTACCCCATCAATCGAATTAACATTCGATATTCAATTAAATTTGATTGAATTTTACAAGCAAGCACCGTTTGAATTTATTTCGATTTAAACGAATAGTGAGATCGATTGAATGTTACGTTTATTTGCATGCTCCAAATATGTGCATAAAAATACATTTAAAATCACAACATATTTTTATTTGTGCACTGTCACTTTTTTCCATATCGCAGGAATCTCCTTAGTTCTTAGACCCTTTTATGATTTAAAAAGCATTTTATTTAGAATTTCATGTTGATTTTTTAAATGCAAGCTTATCTATGTCATAAACTTTTTCATACGCACTACTAGAATTTTGTGCATTTAGAACATTTGCATTATTAAATTTCTCGATCAGTTATCCTTATTATTCAATATCATAAAAACTAGGCATCTTAAGCCTAAATTATTGCCTACATTTATTGCTTAGATTAATTTTAAATTTCAAGATCTTTTTAATTTTCAGGAATATTTATTCTGGAGTTGCAAGGGAAACCCTTCGGAATATTGACAAGAAATTCTTCGGAGTCTCCACGGAAAAATCTTTAAAATTCAACGACATTTTTTCCGAAATTCTGTGGAAGAGTTCCGAAAAATGTACGGTAGAAATTTTGAAGAACTAGAAGAAGGAGGATAAAATATGCAAATTTACGATGAAAATTCCAATAAACATCAAATTCCGAAGCATTTCCAGTATAAATCAGAAAAAAATCCAAAAAAATCCAGCTTACTTTTTTTACAGAATCTCTAAAGATTTTTTTCAAAATCCTGCGCAACTTTAATGAATCTTCAAAGGAAATTCTTCTGAATTTCCAATGGATTTTTTTTTCGTTTTCCAAAAGAAATTCTTAGAAATTTTCAGCAGTTTTTTAATTTCCAAATGAAATTATTCGGAATATGCCAAAATAATTCCGATGGAAATTTCAAAGATTTTCCAGTAGAAAATCGAAAAAAAATTCATCTGAAACACCAATAATAAATTTCCCGAAGAAATTCCGATGGTTTTACAAGTGGAAATAACGAACCAACTGTACTTTTGTAGTATTTGTAAAGGTTGTACTTTTGAAGCATTTCCAGTAGGAATTCCTTAAAAAATAAATTAATAAAATAAGATTTTCTGATTAATTAGGTTATTTTCTGTGAAAATTCCTTAAAATTCCTGAATCATTTCCAGTGCATCTTTGCATGGTAAAGATTTAAAGCAATGTTTAGCTGAACCTACAAAGAAATGACTTCCCGAAGAAGAATGAATTCCCGATGAAATTTTGGAAGAATTCATGGTGCAAATTTAAAAAAAACATGAACCTTGAGTATTCTAAAGATTTATTCTTTGAAAATCCAAAGAATTTTTGTAGATAATCCATAGACTATTCCGTGGAAATTCTAAATAATGCCTCGAATAAAAAAAATCTTGGAAAATTAAAAAAAAAATGATAGAATTCACAAAGAGCGTAAAAAAGTATTCCGAAAAATTTTCATTTCAAGCTCTATCTGGAATAAGGGCGAATGTCGCAAGAGACGATTCTCTTCGTCGACTTCCCCTCTTTTAAATAAAAGTGACAAGCCGCTGAATTCTTTGTGGTTTATCACCTCAGAACGATAGAAAACAATGCAAACTTGCATTCTGAGGTGATAAATTGCAAAGAAATCCTGTGCTTGTCACTTTTATTCAAATGAGGGGAAGTCGACGAAGAGAATTCTCTCTTGCGACATTCGCTCTTTTACCAGATAGAGCTTGATTTCAAAATTCCAAATTTGAAAAAAAATCCAAAAACAAAAAAATTAACGGAAATATACAAGTGTTTCATGTGGCATTAGCTGTTTAATATCTCTTGGAAATTCAGAAGATTTTTTCTTGAAAAATGTAGAAGTCTTCTTCTTTTTCTAGGGCTCCATATTCCAACTGGAAGTTGGTGTGCTTTTCAACTTAGTATATTCTGTTAGCATTTCCTAAGTTATAAATTGAAAGCTTTTATATGCCAGCCATTGCACGATTATATATCTTGTGTAGCAAGTACGATGGATACACTATACCTAGGGTGTCGAGAATGTTTCCTACCCGAAAACATTCTAGACAGGATCGAGAATCGAACTCAATCCTACGCCTTTGCTCGCAATGCTAACTGGAGACTGAACATTTTGAAGTGCACTCCTTAAAATGATCGAAAAACTTCTTTTGGAAATGAAGAAGAATTTCTGATGAAGATTCGGAAGAACTTGTCGAAGAAATTCATTAGAATGTAAAAAAAATATGAAAATATGAACATTTTTTTCCACCGAAAATTATATGTATTTCCCACGGTACTGTTTTCAATTTTCAGACAGAATTCACATGGATTTTTTTTCGGAGTTTTATGGAAATTTTTACGGAATTTACACTGGAGATGTTTTGTTTTTATTTCATTAACAATTTGTAGCAAAATTTCCAAGCAAAATTTTTCAGAGAGAATTGTTCAAAAATCATACTGCTTGCCAGCATTTTATCGGAATTGTATAAAGTAATGTCAAAGTTTTTACAGGAAATTTCTTTACTGGATTTTTCCTGAATATCCACAAGAAATTCTTTTGAAGTTTTTTTTCTTAAGATTTTTTCTTGGATTATTGTAAAAACCTGAACATTTTTTTTAAATTGTAGCTGCAGTCCGCTAATGCAAAAGTGTCGGCGGCGTAATGCCAAAAACCATCTGCGATATTTTTCTATTTTTCCTTCCCAATTTTTTTTTTGTGGAAATTGAGACTGAATCACAACTTGTTTTTTCGTTTATTTTTTTATGGAAATAGGATCTAAGGCTAACATGGTCAAATAATGCAGATTTGCACCGACGCTGCGTTACCGGTTTTTCTCGATGCACATCTACGTCTTTTAAACGCTTAAGTTGAAAAGACGCTTAACTAATTTTATTGTCGCAGTCGATTATTTAACTTAATTAAAGTCAACTTTCCCAAAGAAACCATTTTTTTTACGCTTCTAACTATTACAAAAATCGAAAACAAAAAATCAAAAAAGTGCTGCAGTGTGAACCGGCCTGAACAATGAGATTGATGCTCTCTCAAAATCTGGCAAATATCAGTCCAAAATTAGATTTCAGCGCTTTTCTTATTTTTTTTTTTAATTTTGGTTGTTTACTATAGAAGCGACAAAACATAAAGTTAGTTAGTTCAGTGCGAGTTGGCTCTTGTTTCGGACAGCAGAACGATCGCGCGATTTGCCAAAATTGTGTGTTCTGCATTGCGCGGTCGGTAATAAAGTTAATTAGTTCAGTGCGAGTTGGCTCTTGTTTCGGACGGCAGAACGATCGCGCGATTTGCCGGAATTTTGTGTTTTGTTTTTCCTTAGGACGGTTCGTAAGTAAATTGATGAATATATTTTATTATTTCTACAGCATATACTGTTATTGACAAACGCTCTATATTGTCGAATAGAGCTCCCTATTATTCACCTTTCCCACTAACACAAATTTTCCTTCCCGAGACATCTATGAAGGTAGTATGGGTTCCCTACATCTTCACTAGTAGATGTTGAACTAACATTCCTTCCCTTCCTTCCGTGATTGTAAGGACGTGGCCAGGTATACAACTGCTACTGTATAGGAAAAGGTGCTAATCCCAAGTACCAATTTGCGACAATATACAGTAGATTGCTCAATTGAGCATTGTATAGCCACCCACGATTTGTACAATCACATATGCTATGCTATGCTATGCTATGCTTTACTATAGAAGCGACAAAACAGAAAGTTTTTTGAAAAGTTTACCTGTATTAGTCGGATAAACGAAAATGTTAACGTTGGAGTTAGAAACCAATACGAAATGTTGACGCGAAAGGCCAAATTAACATTTTATGTTCCGTAATAATCAATTTTGGAGGCTTCCGAAGCTCGTGTTTTCATTCCAGACCAGTATCTTTCAATCTGCCGCAATTCTGGTGATATCGGGGTCAAAGGCAAAAAATTGGATTACTAACATCTTTTTACAAGATGTGGAATATGGAGGTGAATGCGCAAGATTTATTTTCACACGTCCTGTTCCTTCGGCTGTATTTTCGAAACTACTGGAATAACACATGCTGAAGCCGTCTTTCACAAAATTTCGTTGTAATCAGCCCAGTAGGTGAAATGTTATCGACTTTTGAAAGTGGTGCAATTTGATTCCGTACACCCTTTAGATAAAGATTGTCGCTTCGGTTCCCTTTGTTCTGCTGTCCGGAACATGTTGGGTATCAAGCTGTCAAATCGTATGGATTTTCCTTCTTTGACATTTAGCTCCCCTATCCTCGCCAGCAAAAGATGTTCCGGACAGCGACGACAGCGACAATCTTTATCTAGTAACTAAAATATCTTTTGTTAACATGCATACAAATAACAATCGTTATTTGAGCAGTTAGGTCGTTTAAGTCTGGGAGGGTAAATATGGCCTTACTTGAAACGCTAGAAATTCATATTTTAATCCTCAAACGTGACCATTTTGTACGAAAAACAATAATGGCGTTATAATTATGTTCAATGGTGATGCCATATTAAAATAAAAATGATGATATTTCTTTGTCGGAAAACTCATAAGGCTTGCAGCTGAACGATTCCAAGCAACAGCATCAAAATTTAAGAAAATTTTTAATTCATGATTTTCTATTGAGTTGAAACTTTGCACAGTTTTTCAATTTCATCTAAATCGTCATTTTTCGATATCAAATCTTCATATTGAGTCACGACTAACTTTTCAAAAGGGTGTATGTGAAAATGGTTCAAAAATATTTAAAAAGCTGCACAGCAAAAACGGAATGTTCGATTGTTATGATTTTTTCAGCAAAGTTAGACAACTAAATGGTGATTCTTAAGAAAATTTGCACAGTAAAAAAATTTTTTTGCCTTTAAAAATATCATTTTTGTCACAAAAACTCAAATATCTCAAAACCCTATCTTTTTCGAACGTAATTTTTAGGAAAACGGTCCATTATATTAGCTATCTACCATAAAATTTGGTGATGGTAAACTAATAAACAAAAAGTTATGACATTTCAAACATTTCACAATTTTCACATATAGTAAACAAAATAAAATTTCCGTGTATTTTTTTTTTCAAGAATCGCAGTTTGATGCTGATTTTATTGTTAAGGGCCTTGCGTGAGTTAAACAAGTTGTTTGTATGATATTCCATATTTATGTATTCATCGATATTATGTATATTATATGTATAAATATTATATGTATAAATAAATAAAATGAATTAATATTATCCTAAGTATTAAATTAAATGTGGCAGTTACACAATGTTGTTATAGAAACTCTAAGAGTTTTGGGTTTGAATTTTGGTATGGGTTATGATATCATGAAAACAGTTTATTAATACTTATTTTTTATTTATTTTTATTCAAATTTTTAAAATATCGAACACTTTTGAATTATTATCAGCACAGTTTGAGTATAGTTTTGCTTTAATTTTATTTTCCGACAATGGAATGAAACAGTGAAATTTTGGGTTCCTTGGATCGTTTTCGCGTTATTAAATTGCTCGCTGAGCTCTGAAGCCTTTATTTCGTACTCTTCAGTAGTAGTAAAACAAAATGATAATTTGGTTAAATCTTTTCTTTTCTACGATTTGCCCAATCAAAAGTTCTTTCGCAGTTTTAATTGGATGCTCACGTTCTTTGGCTAAACTTGCTCTTGTGGCCATGCGCTTTATTGTTCCTCCAATAGCATCACAAGGACCTTTGCCATGTGATGTAGCAAAAAATGCCATTCTGCATCAATTCCGTACATTGATTTAAATTGACATAGGCTCGAAAAATTCTTACGATTTGTGTACTGCGACGCTGCTCCATCAGACATGAAATATATCTTTTGACTTCTTTATGCTTATCAACGCGTAAAAGTTAATCATTTTTCAATGAACAAGTTTACGGATACTGAATCGTGTCTTAAATCTTCGGAAATTATAATAAAACTTAAGTGTTCAATTTGCGTACTTCCATTAAAATAAATAACGAATGGATGAATTGTAGCTTGTTGTACGTTCCAGTGATGGGACTGCACTTCATCTTGCAATACAAAGCTGTAATTTTCAGAAAAATCACAAATGACTAAAAATTCACCATTTTGTAATGTATTTTTCGTATTTTTTAAAAAGCTGGATTGTTCTGTTTTAATGAAATCGTGAGAGATTAAACTTTCTAATTTCAAGCAAAAATATGACACAAACTCATCTACAGGTTTTACAATAGTTTCTATGTCACACCTATCCGTGGTCACCCATTGCTCAAATGATAACTGATCAATATATTTTTCTTCAAACTCAGCGAATAAAGTATTTTCCAATGATGAAGAATCTGGACAATCCGAACAAGATCGTAGATAGCAATTTGATGTTGTATTTTCACACAAAAGACTACCAGTTAACATTTTAATATCCTTTGTTAAATTGATTCTTTTCAAACTATGTAAAATAAGATTAATATTCTCATGGGTTGTGCACACACACATTATGTGTTCCTGAATTGGAAAGAAGCTTACATTGCCTTGGCCGAAGGCTTGCAAATGAGGAAAACCTATTTTAATATTATCGTGAATTTCCTTGAAGCGTGTGTACGCTTCTTTCAAAGTCGTCATCATTAATCGTTTTTGGATTGCTTGACGCTTTCCATCTTTTTACTGATACATAATCTTTTGACCAGGCATAGCTCGACTTACTTCATCATCTTCAAAATATTGAACTACTATTTCTTTTGTCTCATCTGTTAATGCAGTACTAGACCTAGTATTTTTGGTTGAAAGACAGTTATTCTTCAATTGTTTTGCCTCTTTTACTGTATTTCTATTGGTTTTGAACTCATCAATGGCATCCTGAATAGACCACGAACTTGGCAGCATCGACAAAATCAATAATTTTTCTTTCCTTGTCGTGGCTGCATTCGAGAACCTTTCCTTCATATTTATAATTACCTCATCGTAGTCTGTATTTTCCACATCATCAGGTCCTAATTTGAAGAGGTTTCTTCGTACAGCTTCGTTTATTTCACGGTATTTTTCTCCGGGTAATAAACGTAGTCCATCTTACTCCATTTAATCGGAGTCACTTTTATCCCAGCTATGCCCTCGTTAAAGCGTTCGATGTTGACCTTTTGGATACACCCATCTTCCGATTGATTTGTTGAAACAGATTTCGCTGATGGTACGGTGGCAAGGCTCTCAGCACTTAATACTTCTGGTAATTCCTCAGTTGTTGTCGATACATCTGGCAATTCCTCAGTTGCTGTCGTTTTCGAACTTCCTTCTTTTGTCAACGTTTAGACGGCAGGACGTGCAAATGCGTAAATTTGTATTCAATGTGGACATTGGAGCATAACCAGTCGCTTTCAGTTTATCTATGGTGCTTTCGGTGAGATTTCGTAACTCTTTTGAACACTTTTTTCCATCAAACGGCCTACAACAGTTGAGAAAGCGGCTACTCATGTTGTTCGTAATATTTCAATAAACAAAATCACTTTTAAGTTTTTACTGACCAGTTTGGTGTCATTTGCTTGACTGAAGAAAAAAATTACTATAAGATCTTTAACAACCTTAGTAGTAGTAATTTTTTTGCTTTTTCGTGAGCATTGTCATGGTATGTACCTATCATGCATTTGTTGTTGTTGAAGATACCCGTTTCCTCCCGATCATAAAGTCTATTCTCTAAGAGGTATATTTTTTGCAGGTAAACTATAGACGTACACGTGTATATAAATCTTTGATTTTGCAGCTTTTGTCTTAAAAATAACATTTCTGATATGTTTCTATCAACGTTATTATCAACAGGTTTCAACACTATTAAAAGAATTTTTCGCCAGTCACGTGCAATGAAAATTATGACACTATCAATACTTGGATCACAATCACAACACTGGATCGTGTCTAAGTTTCTTATAGATGCTATGAATAATTAAATCAAAATATCATGAAAACAACTTGTTTAAATCACGTCCCTTAACAATAAAATCTGCATCAAACTGCAATTCTCGAAATAACTTACACAGAAAAAAAATTTTTTTTACTAAATGTGAAAATTGTGAAATGTTTGAAATGTCATAACTTTTTTGTTTATTAGTTTACCATCACCAAATTTTTATGGTAGATAGCTAATATAATGGACCGTTTTCCCTAAAAAATTGCGTTCGAAAAAGATAGGGTTTTGAGACATTTGAGTTTTTGTGACAAAATGATATTTTAAAGGCAAAAAACATTTTTTTACTGTGCGCATTTTCTTAAGAATCACCATTTAGTTGTCTAACTTTGCTGAAAAAATCATAACAATCGAACATTCCGTTTTTGCTGTGCAGCTTTTTAAATATTTTTGAACCATTTTCACATACACCCTTTTGAAAAGTTAGTCGTGACTCAATATGAAGATTTGATATCGAAAAATGACGATTTAGATGAAATTGAAAAACTGTGCAGAGTTTCAAATATTTTCGAAATGGTCGCTCAGGATCGACTGACATGCCCCCGTGGAATGCCTCAGCTCTAAAGGAACAAAGCACCACGCGTCGGGAATCAGCATTCTAGTATAGACATTGCGGGGAGACGCGTAGTACATTGTAGGTTAGCCCCACAAGGGCGTTTTGCTTTACCGAAATGTTAGATGTTTCATCAAAATGTGAAAAATTTCGTGTTTTCCTAGGGGGAATGACGACTTTGGTAGGCTTTGTTCTATTATTGTTTCTAGGGGGTTTTCTATAACTAATTATACTCAAATTTGGCCTAAACCTTCTTTGCATATCAAAGAATACTGTGGTCAAATTTCATAAAGTTTGGTCAACAAAAACCCCCCTGGCAATAATAGAACAAAACCTGCCAAAACCGTCATTTCCCCTACCTTCTTTTCTATTATTTTGACACTATTTTCGTCTAACCTACATAATTTTAGGTCTAGTTTTATAACTTCCATCCCAAACATGGAGAATATGAATGCATACTAGAAAAGCGTTTCGCTAGGGAGCCTTTTGAGGCCTTTCACTTTTTTTTCGAAATAGTCGGCATGGAATATGCAAAACATCCAAAAAAAGTAAATCCATTCGCAACATGTTTTTAAAATTTGATCATTGATTTCTACATAGCACTTTCGTCAAAAATTGGAACAATACCTATCGATTTGGTTACCCAATACCCATTTTTACTGATCCAGTAACAAAGCCACCCCATCTGTTTGAAAGCTTCGTTTCTTAACAAATCATTTCGCAAAAATTACTTTATCGAGTTTCACTTTGAATGGAAGGATAGATGCCAGTGACGCGAAGCACATTGAATCTGATTTATTGAATAATCAATCCATCAACAACGCGGAGAGAGTTTAGATCACTCGATTTTCGCAATAATTGCAACCAGTATAGAATGACAAGTTGCCAGAGAAGAGGCTTGATTAAGTGGGTGTAAAATGAGCCAACAAAAGTGGTAAATGACGGATTGAATAATTGAGACATGGACTTAGCTGAATGGTTCTCATAATAATTGAATTAGCAGATTAAGCAGAACGAAAAAACGTTTAGTAAGAAAAATGGAAGAAAACACGTATGGTTTGGGATGTCGGAGGTCCCACTGTTCGGAACGGTTCCATAAAACTCTGCACAGATGGCTAAAAAATAGGAACAAAAACGGGAGCAGGAATCTTATGACCCGGGATAGCGATCTCAGTGGCAATGGAAAACTATCCAACGGTGTTCCAAGCGGAGATTTTTGCTATGATGAAATGTGCTAATATCTGTGTAGAGAGGAAATAAATATATGCAAATATTTGTATTTTCACAGACAGTCCAGCGGCACTCAAAGCATTTAGTAGCTTTAATGTACGACAAAACTTGTCTGGGACTGCATTATTTCATTGCGAAAGGTGTGCCAAGAGAACTCCGTAAATCTGTACTGGGTTCCAGGACACTGTGGCATTGGAGGTAATGAAAAGGCAGACGAGCTTGCAAAACGAGGTTCAAACACACAGTTTATTGGCCCAAAACCTTTCTTCGGTATGTCATATCTTTCGTTTTTGTAACATTTCTGTAACATATCATGAGGCTTACACGATGATACTTTTATGCCCAGGGAAGTCGAGACAATTTCCAGTCAGAAAATTGCCTTGACCGGCACCGGGAGTCGAACCCTGCCACCCTCAGCATGGTCTTGCTTTGTAGCTGCCCGTCTTACCGCACGGCAAAGGATGGCCCCTGGACTCCTGGAAAGGTAGTGAGTTTTATTAACTCAATTTTACCGAACTGGGAAAATACGCGTCTTAGCTTAGCTAGACTTCCGAGCCACTCGTGAGGGTTGGCTAAAAGAATTCTGAGCTCCTCGAATGAAAGTTACTGAGCCTCTTAAAAGGGGGCTTCCGAGCCTCATGCAAGGGGTCTTTCGAGCCCCTCGAGATGAGGCTTTGAGCATCTTGAAATTACGTTTCTGAGCCTTTTGAAAATAGGCTTCTAAGCTGTGGGGTTTGAGTAAGTTACCATCAGCGTGTGATTACATATTACCGCCTCAGCGTGTCAATCGGTAAGCAGCAAGCCATGACTCGGCTTCTTCTCGTCAGATCTCCGTGGCGTGCACACGCACCGACGGAGAGCTGATGTCATCGCATTTCACCGCAGCCATTTTGGAGCCGCACATTTTAGCGATCCATTCAAGTGTTTAATGTTCGAAAAATACAGTATTTAGTGGTTTGAAAGGAATTATAACTAAAGTGGCTTGTATTGCAACAAAGCGCGTCGGGATGACCACTGGAAAATTGATTGTGGCTTGTAAAACCACAAAGCGCGTCGGGAAGATCGCTGGAAAATGGATTGTGGTTTGTAAAAGCACAAAGCGCGTCTGGAAGACCGCTGGAAAACGGATTGTGGTTTGGAAAACCACAAAGCGCGTCAGGATGACCGCTGGAAATGGATTGTGGTTTGGAAAACCACAAAGCGCGTCAGGATGACTGCTGGAAAATGGATTGTGGTTTGGAAAATCACAAAGTGTCTGGAAGACCGATGATAAACTGGTTGTGGTTTTGAAATTCACAAGTGGCGTCTGAAAAACTGCTGAAAAATAGTTTATGATTTGGTAAATCATAAAGCGCGTCTGGGAGACTGCTAAAAAAAGTGTTGCCGATCTAGATAATTCCAGGATAAGTCCTGGAAGCATAGATTTTGGTTAAAATAAATTTATTTTAAAATTTATGCAATTGACAGTATACATGAGACACAAGTTAAGCTTATTCTAACGAAATCTGAGACATATGGAGAATCATCATATGCCACAAAGTTGTTTGGAAGGCGAAACACATTATCTTGAAGTTTATTTTCGGATTCACTGACTTAGTAGTCATATCGGAATTGCCCGTTGGATCAGATATCCGATTTTCACGAAGTTTAAAAAACGTTTCCAGCTTTCACAAAGCTGGAGTTTGGAGTTGTTGGCTAATAGTACTAGTTGACATAAGTCTAAAATTGAGGTATGATATCTCTATCTTTTTTAAATAAATATCATTTTCAAGGCGATTGTTCGGAAGTTTAATATTGACACGTTGAAGGTCAGCTAGGTGGTGTTACTATACACGAGGCTGATAAATGGATTAATTCGGCAGAATAAGTTATTTAGACTATTGCTGCAATCTATAATGTGTATTAAGAGATCAATACATAACACTAGGTAAAAACTTAGATTACCATTTAAACGAGACATTCTATTGACTTCCATATAGTTGTTCTGCGATTGAAAACCCCGATGTTAAGACAAGTTTATTTTGGAGTTCAGTTTTCAAATGCAATATGTTCAACGTTCATCTTCGTCTCGCACAAAAAAAAGTTTGAAAAACACACTGCGTCCTATGCTAGAGGATTTTTTTGTTGCTTTTTTGTGAGAGAAGAAGGGGAATGTGGACTTTGAGTAAGTTACCATCAGCGTGTGATTACATATTAGGTTCTGCAGCGTTTTTACGTAACCTCAATCTGATGACAGATTAGTAGTACTTCTTGCTGGACTCGGGGGCAGCCAACCAATCACGAACTCGACCCTTGTCGGAGTTCTCGTCGGAGTCAGTGGAAAGTACTACTGAACTGTCAAAAAAGTTCATTTTACGAGAGCCGAATTCATTCGTGACGTCATGCTGCAGAACCTAATTACCACCTCAGCGTGTCAATCGGTAAGCAGCAAGCCATGACTCGGCCTCTTCTCGACGGAGAGCTGCTGTCATCGCATTTCACCACAGCCATTTTGGAGCCGCACATAAGCTTCTCGAAGGAAGAATTCCGAGCCCCTCCAAAGGAAGTTTCCGATCCTCTTGAAAGGGGACTTCCGACGCTTTTTAAAAGAGGCTTCCGAAACACTTGGAAGGGGGCTGGCTGAAAAAAGAATTCCGAGCCCCTCGAAAGGAAGTTTTCGAGCCTAAAGAAAGGGGTCTTTCGAACCTCTTGAAAGGAGACATTGACTATCTAAAAATGACGTTGCTGATCCTTTTGAAAGTAGAATTCCAAGCTTCTAGAAAGAAGAATTCCGAGCCCCTCGAGCTTCCGAGCCTCTTGAAAGAGGGCTTCCGGGTCTTTTTAAAGAGAAGTTCTAACCCTCTTGAAAAGGGGGCTTCCGACTCTTTTGAAAAGAGGCTTCCGAACAACTTCAAAGTGGGCTGGCTGAAGGAAGAATTCCGAGCCCCTCGAAAAGAGGTTTCCTAGCCATTTGAAAGGGAGCTTCCGAGTCTCTTGAAAGAGGGCTTCCAACTCTCTTGAAAAGGGAGCTTCCGAGCCTTCTGAAACCGAGCTTCTGACCATTTTGAAAATAGGCTTCCGAGCCACTTGTGGAGGTTGGCTGAAAGAATTCCGAGCCCCTCGAAAGGCTTTCGAGCCTCTTGAAATTACGTTGCTGAGCTTTCAGAAAGTAGAAGTAGAAGAATTCCTCGGAAGAAACTTTCCGAGCCACTTGAAAATGGGCTTCCAACTCTCCTGAAAGGGGACTTCGGCCCTTTCGAAAAGAGGCTTCCGAACCACTTGAAAGAGGGTTGGTTAAAAGAAAAATTTTGAGTCTCTCGAAAGGAGGTTTCCAAGCCTCTTAAAAGGGGATTTGAAAGAAGGCTTTAGAACCGCTTTAAAAAAAAAAAGCTTTCATGGCTTAAGCCTTCTGAACCTTCAAATTCAATAATTTAGTTAAGAAGTATTTTTCTAACATATTTCATAATTTTGTTTCGATCAAGTAGAATGCTTTTGAAGATTATTTTGTTCTTTCATCCCACAACACTTCATACACTGTGTTGGCTATGATTGACATGATTCGATATGTTCTGATTTACTGATTACTATGCATATTATGTACAATTCAAAGTCTTGCAACATAAATTTATACAATTATCAAAACTACCAATAATCTTTTATTGGAATTTTAATACGTCCGCCATAACGCATTTTCGTCCGGGGTAACCCCTGGGATCAGCGAAGATACCCCTGGGGGTACATGTACCCCAGGTTGAGAACTGATATTGATGTTGATGTTGATGATAAGAATGTTTACGTCTTGCAGTAGACATCCATTATATGTCTCTTCAAGCTGCGCTTCTTTCTCTTCGCCGGGATTCCCTTCATGTGGGCAGCTTACGTTGATGATAACCCGAGCAGCACAAGTCAGGCAAAAATGGTTGCAGAAACTTGATTGTAACCAAGTCTGGTTGCATGTGAGTTGCAGTTACCTACGTGGAATATGTGTGCTGCTGGGGAACGCAGTGGAAATATCGCCATGTGCTATGTTGGACAGGTCTCCTGCTCGTTTGGAACGCGCATTTGTATTGATATGACAGATGATTCTGTTCCAATTTTGACACTTGACAACACTGTTATTATAGTCACTGTAGAAATAACGAGCTTTGATCCCCAATCTGCACCGGTTGCCGCTCGACGCCCGCTTTTCCGAATTGCTGTTGTCTCTTGCAAAGCGCCACAACGTCGGAGTTGCGGGGAAATTGATTCCCATAGACTATCTTGTTACAATCTAATTAGTCGAGTAACGTGAAAATTCCATATTTCAAGGTTGGAAACATAATTCTTTTTCGTGCTGTTCGTTTAATAGACTTTATATGC
This sequence comes from Armigeres subalbatus, assembly GCF_024139115.2. Taxonomy (NCBI): domain Eukaryota; kingdom Metazoa; phylum Arthropoda; class Insecta; order Diptera; family Culicidae; genus Armigeres; species Armigeres subalbatus. Next base: position 239,809,025 of record NC_085141.1, read on the forward strand.
GGTTTATTTGGGTATGCGCAAGTCTTCTGTCTTAACAGAAGCCGTAGTGACTTGACTAAAATAAAAACTTCCCCTAGAGAATTAGAAATTTTCTATTAAAAAATGCCAGTAGATAAATCAGGGTATAAGCAATAAATAAATATAAAATTTCTTTGAATAATACAAAATTCCCATGAACAATTAGGAATTTTCCACAAAACAAAAAAAGCACTTTTAAAAGCAAAAAATGCAAATAGAAAATAAGAATTTTCTTTGAAGAAATCAAAATGTTTCAATAAAACAAATACAAAATTTCAATGGATAAATCAATATTAGCAATAAACAAACACAAAATTTTCCCCAAAATAAATATTTTTATCCACAAAAAAAATTAAAACTTTTCACAAAAAATTTAATTAAGGGCAAAAAAAATATGACAATTTCCATAAAAACATTTAAAAAATCAATTAACTGGGCATTTTTTCCATAGATGATTATTTCTTCAAAAGCGTTTATCGCTCAAATTTATTTTTTTATGGAAAAAAAATTTTTTTTTTGACAATTTTGTATTCTTTTTTTGTCTTTATTAGTAAGACTTTCAGCCCAAGGCTGGCTCGTCACGTATGAATTTTGTAATTGTTTATTGCTAATAGTATTTATGGAAATTTTTTGTTTTTTTTTAGAAAAAAAGAAAGAAAGAAGATAAAAAAAGCAAGAAAAAGAAGACAGAAAGAAGAAAAAGAAGGAGAAAGGAAGCAGGAAGACGGAAGAAAAAAAGATTGAAAGAAGAAGGGAGTAGAAATACGGGAGACAGGAGAAGAAAGAAGGAGGAAGAAAAAAATAAGAATAAGGGAGGAGGAAGAAAGAAAAAGGATGAAAAAAGAAGGACAAAGGTAGAAGTTCCCTGTTCTCAGTTCTCAGTTATGTTTTCTCTTCCCAATGCTAATTATTCACTTCCTACATCTCATTACTCACTTCTCATTTCTCACTCAGTACTCGTAATCAGAGGTCAATTTTTCTTACTATTCGGCGTAGCCAGAAAATTGGTCTGGGGGGGGGGGGTTTCCGAACAATTTTTTTTTCGAAAGAAAAAAATTTCTTCTAAAAATTTGGTCTCTGGAGGGGGTTTCATGTCCAAAACCACCCCCGTGGCTACGCCACTGGCTTACGTTGATGATAATGCAATGGAAATACGTTGGGCAGGTCTCCTGCTCGTTTGGAGCGCGTATTTGTATTGATATGACAGCTGATTCTGTTCCAATTTGACACTTGACAACACTGCTATTATAGTCGCTTTTCCGAATTGCTGTTAAGCAATTAACTTTGATTGAACTGAACCTGAGTTGCGTGCTCTTGCCTACGCAATGCGGTCGGGTCTGAGCTTGACGACCGACTGGCAAATGCTTACACAACCTCACTTGATCAGTACCGTTGCTGATGAAGAATGTGTATAGCCCGCCAGACATTCTAAATACTCACGCTCCTCTAATGTGGACGTGTACAATACACATGTGGAAGTATTGGCTTGAGAAATGGATTGCGAGTGATTTGACTATGCGTCCAATTTGGGAATCTCGAGCTCGTTCAGTAGCCGCTAGGTTGCGAAGGCCGACGGAGGTCCTTCGTAGCTTAGTTGGTTAAAGCACCAGTCTAGCGTACTGTAGGGTCATGGGTTCGAGTCCCATCGAAGGGAAAGTGGTTACCTCCAATACATTTTTCAAATCAATATCTTCCACATAACGTACATATTCACATATGAGTTTCCATAACATTGTAAATTAACGTCCAAGTCGGGTGGTTTAATCCCCGGAAATAGGCAATTAACTTTGATTGAATCAAACTTTGTTAACACCTTAAAAGTCACTCTAATAAAGCTATAAAAAAATATAAAAAATCAATTAAACTGGGCATTTTTTCCATAGATGATTATTTCTTCAAAAGCGTGTATCGTTCAAATTTATTTTTTTTATGGAAAAAAAAATATTATTTTATGGAAAATTTTGTATTTTTTTTTGTCTTTATTAGAAAGACTTTCAGCCCAAGACTGGTTCGTCTCGTATGAATTTTGTAATTGTTTATTGCTAATAGTATTTATGGATTTTTTTTTTTTTTTTAGCAAAAAAGAAAGAAAGAAGATAAAAAAAGAAAGAAAAAGAAGACAGAAGGAAGAAAAAGAAGAAGAAAGGATGCAGGGAGGCGGAAGAAAAAAAAGATTGAAAGAAGAAGGGAGTAGAAATACGGGAGAAGGGAGAAGAAAGAAGGAGGAAGAAAAAACTAAGAATAAGGGAGGAGGAAGAAAGAAGAAGGACGAAAAAAGAAGGACAAAGGTAGAAGTTCTCTGTTCTCAGTTCTCAGTTATGTTTTCTCTTCCCAATGCTAATTATTCACTTCCTACATCTCATTACTCACTTCTCATTTCTCACTCAGTACTCGTAATCAGAGGTCAATTTTTCTTACTATTCGGCTAAACGGTATTACGCCAAATGGCCTGACACCCATCTCCAAGAGCTGGAGATGGCTGAGGCCTCTCCAGGCCTACATAATTAGTATCTGTAGGTTTGAAGTAATGTAAGTATGTACAAAACATTTTATTGCAATCTCGCATTAGTTTCGCGTACAGTTTGTCATAATTTGCGACATATGCACAGATTGTATTAAGTAAACGGCAGGCCCTTGCATTAGGTCTCCGGTCACGAGAAAATAAAAACTGGTTATCATGTATGGAAAAATCGGTTCATTTAGCGCTAATCTTTCGCTCACATCTACACACAATCGCAAATTAGGCAACTGTACACGAGCCCTTCCAAAATTTTCAATTTCGATTGTCTGCCGTTTGGCTTCAGCTAGTAACGAATCATGCCAAAAAACAAACAGACAAAATTCATCACCGAATCTTTCCCACAGATAGCAAATGATGCATAGCCGAGTATTTGTTTACATTTGGTTCGTAAACGAATGAAATCGCAATTGAGCGGTGAGTGAGGATTCGGCAGCAAGAATCAGGCCGCAAAACGAATCATTGAGTCTAAATTGAATCAATCTTCTGAGTCCAACTCAGTGTTTTCTGCTGCACTCACTACACATCGGTTCACTCTCATCTCTCGATTTCTTTTCGTACTATTTTTGGTTTCACTTCTCCCTGCTGGGGGGCACTCAGTAGGTATGAATCATTTGTTGGTTCGCTGTTGGGTTGAGCAGCATTCATTTTGCAATCGCGTGTTCACTGATGGATAGAGATTTTAAATTGGTATGGTTCGTGTGAGTGAGTGAGTTTTCCCATAGCTGCTGGTTATATGTGTTAGTGTCTACATTGAATCTAATTTTACACTCCCCCATCGAGGAGTGAAATACTGTATACTTCGACAACCTCTGCAACTATACAAAAAAATCGGTCAAAGACGGGAATTGAACCTGGGCCCTCCACAATTTGCACATTTACACTGACGCGCTAACCACCTGGACTGTTCACTAGATGAGGAACGACGCGACCAAAGGCAATCATAATCTACGTTTCATGCAATGCGGATGTGATAAGTGAAAGGGTAACAGGGATAGCAATGAGTGATACGAGTGGAATAAGTACCATGCATATTTGTGTCCTTTTCCGTTATTAAGCCAAATGAAATCGATTCATATACTTGTTCTAGCAGGAGCCAACGAGATTCATTTGGATGTATTGATCGAAACCAAATAAACCGACTTAATGCAATGAGCTGTATTAACAAGTATGACATTCTCTGATCGGTTTGAATGCGAGATTTGATACAAAATGCTTAATACAAAGAATGTCACACAGAATTGTTTTGGGTGAGTTATTCAACTAGAATGCGATTAAGACGGGAACACTGCGAACGATCATCAATGTTACCATTGACGTTTCGACGTTAATATTTTAATATTCCACGATACCCGAGTCCTAGCAATTTATCACAAGAAGCAAGAGAATGCTCAATATGGAATTCCATTTCATGTTTATTACAATCGTAGAACTATAATCGTTGAATCTACACTAAATCCACATAGCTTCTTTATGGAATACATATCATCTTTCTAGCACCGAAATCTTTTTTATTAGACACGTACTATCAGTTCCACAACGCATCATGAATGACTTCAGTTTCGCCCCAAACGTTCGTCCCCTAAGGAAGATAAGCCAATAGCCATCGTCGTCAGAATTTCGTACGTTGTTTAGGAAATTAGACCCCCATTTTATGTCATTTGTTTCCTGTATTTTCATTCACGAAACCCAATAAAGATAAAGGTAGAGGTCACCTCTTAGTGAACAAACGAAAAATCTTCGCCCTCCAATTTATCAATAAAAACAAAAGTATACCGGAAAAGGGGGCCTGGGAAGACGTCGCTTGTTTTCTTTCAATTGCTTTCAAGAGGACATTCAAGTTTCTATTTGGCGTATTCATCGTGTCGGAGTTGGTCTCCAAGGAACAGCAGTCGTAGGGCGAACTGAGTGCGAACAGCATGACCAGAATCATAATCAGTTCGAAAAGCGACAAAGTGCTCGGTGACTTGCAGACAACGGACAATCATCGGTGGTGGCAGAAGCTTCATCACAATGATTTTTCATCATTTTCGGCATGAGATGGGGAAAGGCGGAAAAAGATATCCGGAAGGACGTTGCGAGTCTTGATGGGGATGGATGAGATAGCTAAATTATTTCTTCCTCAGTAAGTTGGCAGCGTGCAGTCAGCGCGGGCGGAATTAGTCTTTTGAAGCTTTGCAAAGTTTCACTTCTGGCGATATAGGTACTACATATTAGTAAATTTTTAAACTACATTTTGCACCAGGTTCAAAGGCATAGATCACTCATGAATAGACTAGTCCATAGGCGCTTCCAGCAGTACAGTGAACTATTGTATATTATATGAATTTTGAAAATTTACATAACGTCATGGCCGTGTGGTTAGCGGCATCAGTCGTCTAATATATGGGTTCGATTTCTGCCCTGGTAAGGAGATACATTTTCGTAAAGCGTCCAATGGTTGTGTGTTGTGTGAATCTCCTGTCCGTTTTAACAATCAGCCAATCAAGCCAACTTATAACAGCTTATTCACGAAAAAAACGTGTAGATTCGAACAGATAAAGCAACTAACAATACTGAATTTCTCAATACCTGTGTAGCTCTATGAGTTCATTCAGTGCTGCAATGGATGGAAGCTAACAGATTGAGCTCTTGTACATTTATTTAAAATTCATAGAACGGTGATTAGCGTTAGCGTTAGCGTTAGCGTTGTTACGGTATACTTCGTAGATTGGACACTAGTGATACTCATGTTTCTTATGGAATCCTTATCCAGATTGCTATCGGAAATCAAGGTGGGGAGTTACCCTTGATTCCAATCTAAGATAACAATGGCATAAGCATGAGGATTACTACTCCCGGCCACGCCCATCTTTACCGTAACTAGGGATAGGAAAGGAAATGTTGATGTAGAACTTACTTAACGAGAGGCCCCCGACTTGGCGACGCCCTCATAAGTTCTACGGAGTTGGTGGTTTGGTAGGGTAAGGTAGGTCATGGAGGTTTGCCTCAAGCTGGCAATTCGACCCACAGACTATGTTGTTTACCTGTTTTTATTTAAACTCTTGCCAGCCGGCTGTCGAAAGAGTATTCATTCATTTCATTTTTTCATTTATTTAGTCTACATCTATACAGATAACACTGAATCAACAATTTGACGCCACAATACACGGTTCGAGGCCGCATCTCTCCATCCTCGAATACGCCCCACGCTCTCCAAGTCGTTCTGCACCTGGTCTGCCCATCTCGCTCGCTGCGCTCCACGTCGTCTCGTACCTGCCGGATCGGAAGCGAACACCATCTTTGCAGGGTTGCTGTCCGGCATTCTTGCAACATGCCCTGCCCATCGTACCCTTCCGGCTTTAGCTACCTTCTGGATACTGGGTTCGCCGTAGAGCTGGGCGAGCTCATGGTTCATTCTTCGCCGCCACACACCGTCTTCTTGTACACCGCCAAAGATGGTCCTAAGCACCCGTCTCTCGAATACTCCGAGTGCTTGCAAGTCCTCCTCGAGCATTGTCCATGATTCATGTCCGTAGAGGACTACCGGTCTTATTAACGTCTTGTACATGACACATTTGGTGCGGTGGCGAATCTTTTCGACCGCAGTTTCTTCTGGAGCCCGTAGTAGGCCCGACTTCCACAGATGATGCGCCTTCGTATTTCACGACTAACGTTGTTGTCAGCCGTTAGCAAGGATCCGAGGTAGACGAATTCCTCGACCACCTCGAAGGTATCTCCGTCTATCGTAACACTGCTTCCCAGGCGGGCCCTGTCGCGCTCGGTTCCGCCCACAAGCATGTACTTTGTCTTTGACGCATTCACCACCAGTCCAACTTTTGTTGCTTCACGTTTCAGGCGGGTGTACAGTTCTGCCACCTTTGCAAATGTTCGGCCGACAATGTCCATGTCATCCGCGAAGCAAATAAATTGACTGGATCTGTTGAAAATCGTTCCCCGGCTGTTACACCCGGCTCTCCGCATGACACCTTCTAGCGCAATGTTGAACAACAGGCACGAAAGTCCATCACCTTGTCTTAGTCCCCGGCGCGATTCGAACGAACTGGAGTGTTCGCCCGAAATCTTCACACAGTTTTGCACACCATCCACCGTTGCTTTGATCAGTCTGGTAAGCTTTTCAGGGAAGCTGTTCTCGTCCATAATTTTCCATAGCTCTACGCGGTCTATACTGTCGTCGAAAGAGTATGCTAATATCAATTTTATTTACAGTTTATTCTTTAAATAATTTACAGACGATTTCTTAACCTCAATCTATCAACAAATATCCGTTGAACAAATCTAAATTTACCAAATTTGTACTTTCTGCTCAGTGAGCAAAACGATTCTTCTAGGTTCATCGAATACAAAAATCAAACCATGCCTTTTAAAGATAATTATTCTAAACTTTTACAAAGTTTTATTTCAAGTATTTTCGCGATTTCTGATATAAAATTCAATAGCAAACAATCAAACAAAATTAAAATATTCTAGCTAAATTTTACTATTTTGGTCGAGCATGGGTCAGCCGCCTGACACCCGCGTTGAAAAATATGTTCCATGCTTGCCCCTCACATAAAATAATAACGTGTGCTAATCACTAATGATACTAAAAGATTTAAATGAAATTAGGCATTGTTCCCGCTTATCATTTTAGCACCGCCAGGGGGAACTTGGCCAGTACCCACTGCACTTTTCTTTCCCTTTCCACAAACAATTACCATCATTTGTGATATTTCAACGGAATTTTATTGGGAATTCTGAAAAGGCAGACAATCAATGCAGTTAGATTGCCCGGTAATACGTGCACATCGTAGCACTGGTGATGCATCACAATCGTATATATACAGGAGTATATGCACTATATGATGACATTGACCGGAAGATTAGATAAGCATTTCCCCCCCTTTAAAATTCATAGAACGGTGGTTGTTCACAAACTCAGACCGTGAGTAAAATAAAGGAAAACGATATGGGATTGAGATTTTTCTCGATTTTGCATTCATTTCGTGGTTCGTTTCCTTTTACCTTGTTACTCTAATATGAATGGTTAATAGTAGAGCGATTCCAAGCAACAGCATCAAAATTTAAGAAAATTTTTAATTCATGATTTTCTATTGAGTTGAAACTTTGCACAGTTTTTCAATTTCATCTAAATCGTCATTTTTCGATATCAAATCTTCATATTGAGTCACGACTAACTTTTCAAAAGGGTGTATGTGAAAATGGTTCAAAAATATTCAAAAAGCTGCACAGCAAAAACGGATTGTTCGATTGTTATGATTTTTTCAGCAAAGTTAGACAACTAAATGGTGATTCTTAAGAAAATGTGCACAGTAAAAAAAAAATTTTTTTTGCCTTTAAAAATATCATTTTTGTCACAAAAACTCAAATATCTCAAAACCCTATCTTTTTTCGAACGTAATTTTTTAGGAAAAACGGTCCATTATATTAGCTATCTACCATAAAAATTTGGTGATGGTAAACAAATAAACAAAAAGTTATGACATTTCAAACATTTCACAATTTTCACATATAGTAAACAAAACAATTTCCGTGTATTTTTTTTTTTCAAGAATCGCAGTTTGATGCTGATTTTATTGTTAAGGGCCTTGCGTGAGTTAAACAAGTTGTTTGTATGATATTCCATATTTATGTATTCATCGATATTATGTATATTATATGTATAAATATTATATGTATAAATAAAAATGAATTAATATTATCCTAAGTATTAAATTAAATGTGGCAGTTACACAATGTTGTTATAGAAACTCTAAGAGTTTTGGGTTTGAATTTTGGTATGGGTTATGATATCGTGAAAACAGTTTATTAATACTTATTTTTTTTTATTTTTATTCAAATTTTTAAAATATCGAACACTTTTGAATTATTATCAGCACAGTTTGAGTATAGTTTTGATTTAATTTTATTTTCCGACAATGGAATGAAACAGTGAAATTTTTGGGTTCCTTGGATCGTTTTCGCGTTATTAAATTGCTCGCTGAGCTCTGAAGCCTTTATTTCGTACTCTTCAGTAGTAGTAAAACAAAATGATAATTTGGTTAAATCTTTTTCTTTTCTACGATTTGCCCAATCAAAAGTTCTTTCGCAGTTTTAATTGGATGCTCACGTTCTTTGGCTAAACTTGCTCTTGTGGCCATGCGCTTTATTGTTCCTCCAATAGCATCACAAGGACCTTTGCCATGTGATGTAGCAAAAAAATGCCATTCTGCATCAATTCCGTACATTGATTTAAATTGACATAGGCTCGAAAAATTCTTACGATTTTTGTACTGCGACGCTGCTCCATCAGACATGAAATATATCTTTTTGACTTCTTTATGCTTATCAACGCGTAAAAAGTTAATCATTTTTTCAATGAACAAGTTTACGGATACTGAATCGTGTCTTAAATCTTCGGAAATTATAATAAAACTTAAGTGTTCAATTTGCGTACTTCCATTAAAATAAATAACGAATGGATGAATTGTAGCTTGTTGTACGTTCCAGTGATGGGACTGCACTTCATCTTGCAATACAAAGCTGTAATTTTCAGAAAAATCACAAATGACTAAAAATTCACCATTTTGTAATGTATTTTTCGTATTTTTGAAAAAGCTGGATTGTTCTGTTTTAATGAAATCGTGAGGGATTAAACTTTCTTATTTCAAGCAAAAATATGACACAAACTCATCTACAGGTTTAACAATAGTTTCTATGTCACACCTATCCGTGGTCACCCATTGCTCAAATGATAACTGATCAATATATTTTCTTCAAACTCAGCGAATAAAGTATTTTCCAATGATGAAGAATCTGGACAATCCGAACAAGATCGTAGATAGCAATTTGATGTTGTATTTTCACACAAAGACTACCAGTTAACATTTTAATATCCTTTGTTAAATTGATTCTTTTCAAACTATGTAAAATAAGATTAATATTCTCATGGGTTGTGCACACACACATTATGTGTTCCTGAATTGGAAAGAAGCTTACATTGCCTTGGCCGAAGGCTTGCAAATGAGGAAAAACCTATTTTAATATTATCGTGAATTTCCTTGAAGCGTGTGTACGCTTCTTTCAAAGTCGTCATCATTAATCGTTTTGGATTGCTTGACGCTTTCCATCTTTTTTACTGATACATAATCTTTTGACCAGGCATAGCTCGACTTACTTCATCATCTTCAAAATATTGAACTACTATTTCTTTTGTCTCATCTGTTAATGCAGTACTAGACCTAGTATTTTGGTTGAAAGACAGTTATTCTTCAATTGTTTTGCCTCTTTTACTGTATTTCTATTGGTTTTGAACTCATCAATGGCATCCTGAATAGACCACGAACTTGGCAGCATCGACAAAATCAATAATTTTTCTTTCCTTGTCGTGGCTGCATTCGAGAACCTTTCCTTCACATTTATAATTACCTCATCGTAGTCTGTATTTTCCACATCATCAGGTCCTAATTTGAAGAGGTTTCTTCGTACAGCTTCGTTTATTTCACGGTATTTTTCTCCGGGTAATAAACGTAGTCCATCTTACTCCATTTAATCGGAGTCACTTTTATCCCAGCTATGCCCTCGTTAAAGCGTTCGATGTTGACCTTTTGGATACACTCATCTTCCGATTGATTTGTTGAAACAGATTTCGCTGATGGTACGGTGGCAAGGCTCTCAGCACTTAATACTTCTGGTAATTCCTCAGTTGTTGTCGATACATCTGGCAATTCCTCAGTTGCTGTCGTTTTCGAACTTCCTGCGCTCTGCTCAACCGATGATATACAGATTGCTCTTTTGTCAACGTTTAGACGGCAGGACGTGCAAATGCGTAAATTTGTATTCAATGTGGACATTGGAGCATAACCAGTCGCTTTCAGTTTATCTATGGTGCTTTCGGTGAGATTTCGTAACTCTTTTGAACACTTTTTTCCATCAAACGGCCTACAACAGTTGAGAAAGCGGCTACTCATGTTGTTCGTAATATTTCAATAAACAAAATCACTTTTAAGTTTTTACTGACTAGTTTGGTGTCATTTGCTTGACTGAAGAAAAAATTACTATAAGATCTTTAACAACCTTAGTAGTAGTAATTTTTTGCTTTTTCGTGAGCATTGTCGTGGTATGTACCTATCATGCATTTGTTGTTGTTGAAGATACCCGTTTCCTCCCGATCATAAAGTCTATTCTCTAAGAGGTATATTTTTGCAGGTAAACTATAGACGTACACGTGTATATAAATCTTTGATTTTGCAGCTTTTGTCTTAAAAATAACATTTCTGATATGTTTCTATCAACGTTATTATCAACAGGTTTCAACACTATTAAAAGAATTTTTCGCCAGTCACGTGCAATGAAAATTATGACACTATCAATACTTTTGATCACAACACTGGATCGTGTCTAAGTTTCTTATAGATGCTATGAATAATTAAATCAAAATATCATGAAAACAACTTGTTTAAATCACGTCCCTTAACAATAAAATCTGCATCAAACTGCAATTCTCGAAATAACTTACACAGAAAAAAAATTTTTTTTACTAAATGTGAGAATTGTGAAATGTTTGAAATGTCATAACTTTTTTGTTTATTAGTTTACCATCACCAAATTTTTATGGTAGATAGCTAATAAAATGGACCGTTCTCCCTAAAAAAATTACGTTCGAAAAAAGATAGGGTTTTGAGATATTTGAGTTTTTGTGACAAAATGATATTTTTAAAAGGCAAAAAAATTTTTTTACTGTGCACATTTTCTTAAGAATCACCATTTAGTTGTCTAACTTTGCTGAAAAAATCATAACAATCGAACATTCCGTTTTTGCTGTGCAGCTTTTAAATATTTTTGAACCATTTTCACATACACCCTTTTGAAAAGTTAGTCGTGACTCAATATGAAGATTTGATATCGAAAAATGACGATTTAGATGAAATTGAAAAACTGTGCAGAGTTTCAAATATTTTCGAAATGGTCGCTCAGGATCGACTGACATGCCCCCGTGGAATGCCTCAGTATGTTTGTTCTACATCCAATTCAATGGAATATAAATAGCTGTCACTCACGGTGTTTTGGAAGCTCCAAAGCATACACATCGTTTAGCGGATTTCATATATATTATAGGCGCACAGAGAGAGATAAAATGCTTCTTCAATCCAATGATAAGTTTCGAGTTCATAGAATCATCAGAGGAAATACGAACGCACAAATATTTCATTAATTTATTTCACAACCGTTGCATTCTGAGTCAGTCATTCCGATATTGGCACAGTTGTCAAATTACAACAAATTTCGCTTAATTGTATCATCAGTGTTAAGCTATCTCCATAAGCATGATCTTACAAACATTACTCATTTCATTCTTGAATAATTCTTTTCGCCTTTTCTTTTTTTAGTTAGTGCAATCCCTGACCCGTTGCAAACCCCTACTACGAAGTGTACGGTCATCATACTCATACTCAACCTCAAATCGCATTCCATCCATTTACACCAGTGATCCCCAAATTGCGGCCCGCGGGCCGCATGCGGCCCTCCAAGTCTTTTCCTGCGGCCCGCGAAGGATTTCAGAGAATACCCTACATGTGGCCCTTTGAAATTGATCACTACATCAATATTATGTAGGCCAAGCCCGACAGCAAATATGCTTTATTGTTATTGCCCGGGCTATAAAAATAGCAAATGTGTGTGTTTTTTTAGCGCATTAAAACGAGCTTAGTGTTGAACTTCATGTAAGATTAATGTTACCTTATACTGCTCCATAAGAAGAATGCTTTTACTCTCAAAAATGAGTTATGGGTCGACAAAATTCAACTGGAAAATTGCTGGATTAATAACTCAGAAAACACACTGACTATCACTTGTCACACCAACGTACTTTAAGCTACAGAAAATATAGATTTATTTTTATTTTTTTCCAATCTTCGATATTGTTGAAGAAAAGGTTTCAGAAAACTCAATTGATAGAAAAAGCACGAAAGCAAGACTCGGAATGCAGATTTATTCGATTTCTTTACACTGCGGGCATGATTACCTGGCTTTAGAAAAACTTTTGAAACATGCTGTGGTTATTGGCAGCAAAATAAAATTTCCATAATGAATTTTCCTTTAAAACAAAGGAAATTGACAAAACATTTATTTATTGTAAAATTTTGTAATTGTTTAAATCTATTAATTCATGGAGATTTTGTATTTTGCAAAATTCTTCTTCCATAACTGCAATTCTTGCTTTTAAAAGTGCTAATTTATTTTTGTTTTGTGGAAAAAATTCAATTGTTTGTAGAAATTTGCTCTTACCCTGATTTCTTTATTGGTAATTAGGCCGTTACAAATATTCAATTGACTGTTTGTCCTACCGGTCTCCAAAAGGTCAAGGGGGGGGGGGGATAATAAAAAATAAGTAGGAAATAATTTCCAAGTAGGAAACGAAATGCGTATCTGCTTGTTGATACATAAAAAAGTTAATAGTGGAAGTAAATGGAAGAATAATAGTCTTTTAACCTTGTAGCATTTCCCCTAAGACGCTCTAAAATAATTAATCAAAAAATAAATATTAAAATGAGAAAGAATGTTTTGAAAATCCTCAAAATTATCCGAATTTTATTTTGTTGCCCCCTCAAAATATTATTTTTTGGCAAAAAAATCCGAGGGGGGGGAGACAAAATAGATTTTAAATATTTGTATCGGCCTTATCTTATTTTTTATGGATATTTTCTATTTTTTAGGGGAAATTTTTATTTTAGTCGTTGTCATTTGCCTGACAACTAATAATGAACAAAATATCTTTAAAAATTTACCCAAACTAACTCTAGTTGTAAGAATCACAAGAATTGTAAAATAAATTGTACAAAAAAACCTATTTCCGGCTCCGTAACGCCAAATGGCAAATGAGCCTTCTAAATAAACGCAAGATTAAAAAAAATATATCTTTAAAAATAAATACATAAGGTCATATCAGACAAACAGCTCAGAATATTTTCTGCTAACTGAACCGAAATATGGTGTTGCGAAAGAATGTTCTCGTACATCAAGTCTGAAAGAGCAGAAACGGTCAGTCAGCTACGACGATAGAATCGGCAGAATTAAATGTCCTTCCAAGTATGTTATTCGAAAAAGATTTACGGGAATAAAATATTTTGTTAAAATTGTATTTTATTTATAAAAATCATGTTGTACTAAAATTTAATTGAAAATAAAAAAACAAATAGGGGAAATGACGTCTTTGGCAGTTTTTGTTCTATTATTGGCAGGGTTTTTTTTATGTCTGACTATGCTCAAATTTGGCCTAAACATTCTTTGCATATCAAAGAACATTGTGGCCAAATTTCATAAAATTTGGTTGACAAAAACCCCCCTGCCAATAATAGAACAAAACTTGCCAAAGCCGTCTTTCCCCCTATTGCGAATATACTGCGGCCCGCTTCAACAGTTTGAAATTACAATGCGGCCCTCAATAGGGAGCATGCTGGGGACCACTGATTTACACCTCGGGACCGTTTGGACTGCTCTGTTCTCTGCCTGCCGCCAGATATATACGACTAAAACCTTGGCCCAATATGCTACGGTTGAGCACATTTGTCGTTATAAATCTTCATATATTGCCTTTCCAACCAGAAATATTTTACCAGCCAGCTTGCTTACTTTTGGCTTCGACGCCAAACAGCAAAAAACGTCCGCAATATCTCATTCAAACCAGTGAAAATCTCGAGCGAAATGGACAAAATGTCGACACCATTGTCCCTATCTGGTGGATCATTTTTCAGCCCACTTGGGACGATTGATTGTTGATTTCGTACATACAAAAGATAAAGATGGGTTCCTATTTATATTACAAGCCATTTTGCTTGCGTTGAATAAAGGCAGCATGCAAACAAATAGAGAAAACCAAAACATCATATTGGGCGTGGATTCTAATTGGTTGCATGCAAGATACCACCACACTGACTGTGCTAGTGCGTTCTAGATTCCCCCAATAACACGCTTACCAGGGACATGCTATCGAAAATACTGTTATATGATTCATTTGTTTTCCAAAATTTACCATATTTGCAAGTGAAGAAGTTTAGAAAAATGAAATTTTTATTAATAACTGTAAATTGCAACTTTTTAGAACGATGCGAGCCCCGGAAGGATAAATGATTATTTTTAAACATTGCTTCAACATTTTGGTGGTCCTGGTCTTGACTCGAATTAATAGGTATTATTGTTGTTTCTTCTCAAACACTACAAATCGCTAACCATATTACCCGCTTACACCTCGTTACATAATATACTCAACTTAACTTCTAACACGAATTCCTCATTAATCGTGAGATTCTTATATTCCACGCACTGCGTACGCCCTCTTGATCATCTCGGGTCAATGGGCAAAACCCAAGCAACGACCGAAACATGTGCGGCACACAAAATTCCATTTCCATTAATTTATTGCTCCAAAAGTGGTTCCTCTTCCGTACGATTGCCTACCTCCTCTCGGACCGATTGTCTCAAACGAGAACTTAACTTGCAGTATCAATTGGGATAACGAAGGCTGCTGGTAGCACGAGTGGCCCAAGGCGGGCGCGGTCGATGTCTACCATTTCGGTGTAGCTCGTTGAAAATGGAAGAACAGGTCGCGTAAATTTTTCATTTCGTTTTTCCACTCAGCGCCCCTGCCAGCTTATTCGCACGGGCACGGAAGGCAATATCATCGCTATCAGTTCAAGGGCCCAGAACCAAGTGCGATGGAGAGGATACAACCAGCAGTAGTGGGCCGAGACCCGCAAGTTACACCAAGTTCGTGGAAAGTTAATATACGGTGTCGCCACGGCAGCAGAGCATCAAAACCGGTAGGTGGCAGATCCGGTCTAAGCCCCTCAAACATACCGAAGTGAGCCCAGCAGACCAGGCAGTCGGGTGGATATGAATGGATAAGAGAGAAAGCCTCTTCCGAAAATTCGTTACAAAATATCTAATTTATTGTCACTTGAGGAAATTCAACTTTCCGTTAGCCAGTTCGGGATAAGCTGGGCTGATGGTCCTTTGCACTGAATATGGAGGTTTGTAGTAGCGCGCGGTAAGAAATGGGAAATGCCATTTAAAAGTTATACAATTTCCGCTTCATTGGCTTTCATGTGAGTCTGCTTACCGTTCTGATCTCGAAATGTTCAACAGAAGACTTCTGCCGTTGATAATGTGAATTTAGGATTAGTGTCATTCAGTAACAACAAAAAGGAACTGTTAAGCTTTCGCTTTCGACGTCTATTGTAGCTTTTCAGCAAAGCTATTTAAATTGATATCCTTTGAAGGCATATTATTACAATTCACTACCAGATTAACATATTGATCCAAAATATAAAATAAAATGATTTGAATTTGGATGAAATGTCGATTTTTCAGCTTGCTCGTGATGTTTTCGCTATTTAAATAACAATAAATACCAACAAAATTATCGTTTATTGTAACTGTAAGAATGCTTCAAATCTTGCGTCGCCTTTTTAAATTTAATGCATTTGAAAGCCAGTAGGGGAAATGTCCCGGTTTTGGCCACCTTAGTGCCTAATTTGACCAACTCTGAAAAATGCATATTTTCCAAAAAATATCGTTCAGTTTTAACAGCGAAGAAATATATCTCCTGTTAGAGCTGATAAAATCCTCGAAAACTGCTTTACTTTTGAAGTTATGCGAGAAACTGGCCAAATTAGGAACATGGCCAAAACGTGTACAGTTACCCTAGTTGAATTTGAATAATTGTCAATGAAGCTATAGACACGTTAAAACGATTATATATTATTTATAGTATGAATAACAAGTATAAATGCTTGAGAGATACGTTTTGAACGTCAATAGTACTTCAGTCAATAATTTAAATAAACAGTCGTATTCATCACATGGATAGGGGAAACTAGGGTAATATGCTTACCCGGGGAAAAACGACCCTTTGGCATTTTTGAGTACATTTTCGGCTGTTTTCGTGGCGATTTGTGGCCTCTTCCCCTACATCTTGAAAGGCCTTGAAGAGGTTTGGGGTTTGGTGGAAACAGAGAGAGTTCGCGCTTACGATTTCGATCCGATTCCGTTGGTAACCGTGAGGAGTGAAAGCGCAGACCCCGGGACTTCATATATTGGCAACATTAGTATCGTATCGTATCGTTTTGTTTCGGCCTTGACCCGGGATTCTCCTTTTACAACTGAATGAAATTGAATTCACCGGAATTGAATTTAACTAAATGGAATAAATTGTGGAAAAGTGGAATTGCGTGGAATGGAATGAAAACTAATAAAACCCAATTGAATTCATGATTAAATGTTTCATATGAATAATTGTGTATAGGGGAAATGACGGCTTTGGCATGTTTTGTTCTTTTATTGTCAGGGGGTTTTCTATAACCAATTATGCTCAAATTTGGCCTAAACATTCTTTGCATATCAAAGGATATTGTGGCCGAATTTCATAAAATTTGGTCAACAAAAACCCCCCTGAATAAGAGGGCGGCCCATCAAAAAATTAAAAAAAAAAAGTTTTTTTTATACTAATTTGAGCCAGTATGCTGCCATGAAGCCATCTCGCAACTCAGTTTTCGTTTAACACTTCCCAAGCTACTATTTCCGCATTTGAACAACTATGAAATTACCTGCTTGAATTGTCAAGTAGATCGATAACATTGCAACGATTTGTTGTGTAAGCGCACTGTTGGGGTATTTACCTTGTATCCACAATTTTATAATTCGACGTCTGTGCATTGTAAAATATCTAAAAGGAAAAATATGTGAGTCAGTGGATTAAGCTAACTTCGAACATAAAACACCTTATTTGTTCAGAGTACCAGAACTACATAGTAGTTAAAAGTCAAGAAGCATCAATCTTGGAAGTACTGCCCAATAATGCAGCGACATGATAATTTGAGGTTTGCTCGAATTGAAGGAATTACCTACTAACGAAAGCGTTTTTTTCATAGAGGGATGAAGGCAAATCTGCATACAGACACCTGAAATTATAACTCAGGGAGTGGGGTTGGCACGGAAGGAAGAAGGCCAGCCCGCCGGACCCACTAAACCCACCCAAGCAACAGAAGGTTACTTGAGTTACCCTCTCTACTAATACCCTGGTTCCCCCAGGAACCGCCTCTCAGCATTACTTCTGGGGGATAGGCAGTACTTGATGTACTCGCTCATTCACGCTCACACAGGTACTCATCCCGTATGAGTCTTACTTGGGTGTTCTCTCTAACACACCCTGACACTCTTTCTGACGCACCATGAGTCTGTCGAGCTGAAGCGGTGCGTCTCGCAAAAGGGCGCCGCCTACAAGAAGTTGGCGGAGGAGGTCCTAGGTTAGCATATGCGGTATTTCGAAAAGTTTCGTTTCAGGTGGTTCGAAACGAAATTCCGCGGAATTTCGTGGAATTTGAGCATGGCGAAATCTGATTTCTTGATTTCGTTTCGTTTCGTAAAATTACAAAAATTTCGCTAGAAAAAACTAGCTTTCAACGAAATTTAACGGAATTCCGCGGAATTTCGAAACAAATTTAAACTTAAACCATATCGTATATTATCGTGAATTATTAAAATTTTTGGCTGCGCCGCTTAACAAAATCATAAAGCTGTTTTCAAAACTTAATGTTATGCAAATTTTTCTATTAACGCTTACTACATAATCTCATTCGGAGTCGACAAATACGTATTAAGTTTTCTTCCATAAAACGTCTTCAGAAAATATCTTTAAATATTTTATCCTTTTTTTCAAAAGTGATCCGACTCAATATTTTAGGCGCAGAATTAGAGCGTAAATGTAATTAGATATGAATCAGATCAGTATAACTTTATCAAACAGACAAAGCTATGGCATAGATTCCTAGGATCCTTGGCCTTGTGAAGTCTTTTAGAGCGCTTCATTCTTAATAAAAGTCGATTTATTTACCTCCGGTTGGTCCTCAAACCAGATTTAAGCGCATGGGTAAGCACCGCTTAAGAATAAGAAGGCCTTAAGGAAAATAAAATGCAACATTTTACGTTATTTATTTATTTATTTTATTGATTTCAAATTATGATTCTATTACATAGATAAGTAAAGATGATCCCTATTGAACTTTTGTTCTTTAAAAGGGTCATAAAAAGTTATGAATTATAATACTAATGAACTAGCGAGTAGTGGATTTCAGAGACTTATCCTACCGTACAATGTAATCAATAATATTGGTTTTTAAATAATCAATTAAACGACGCTTGAAATGTTTGAATGTTTCTGCACTTTTGATGGTTTCCGGTAGATGGTTGAAAGTGTGTGGTCCTAGATTTTGAAAACGTCTTCTTCCTATCTCCGTCCTAAATCCAGCCCGTTGCAGCAGATGAGCTTGTCGTGTATGGTGTGGATGGATGGCATGAGTAAAACGCCAGTTGTGATGCAAACTAGAGTTGTTGATGATTTAGATAGGTGTTGTAGGATGTTCCCCAGGCCACGATGCCATATAGATAACGACTATGGATGAATGCATAATACACCTTGAGCAGTATATACCGTGGAATATATCTCGAGAGTACGCAAAATGCCGCATAATGCTGCACAGCCCGTGATAATCTCTTTGATGTGGACATCCCATCGTAGCTTATTATCGATGTACACGCCCAGATACTTGAAGTTCGTTACTTCTTCGATAATTTGTCCATCAACGATTACTGGTTGAGCATTGGTCTCGCTAGAACCGAATACCATTAGTTTGGTCTTTTTTAAGTTCAGGGACAGAAGATTATTCTCGAGATAGAGCGTGATTAATTGCAGATCGTTCGTAATACTCTGATAGAGATCTGACAGAGACTCACATGTATACATAATGGCTGTGTCATCTGCAAATAATCTCCGTTGGCCTGTCAAGCGGAGCTTTGCAATATCGTTACCAGAATCCATACCAGAATGCTGATTCGCCGACGCATGGTATTTTGTTCCCTAGTAGCTGCCAGCTAAAAGGCGTTTTGCCTCATGAGTTTTCCGGCAACAGAATATCACCACTTTTTTGAAATGTGAATATTATCAATGTGATTGAGATTTTTGACAATTTTTGAATGGCATCAATTAGCTATCTTGTTTAACTGTTGAATAATGTAAAAATACCCATGAATAGCGTTACAAATGAGACACTAAAGCAGTGTTTGCTTAGCTAGGGCATTTTGCCCCCCCCCCCTTTCCCCAAAGTGAAATAAGGTTTTTAACAAAATTTGAATCCGAGTACAAAAAATCCCACAATTTCTATATTGTTATATACTAACTGATATAAAACTGAACTGATATAAAATTGATCAGATTCGGGAGCACACACTCCACGATGAATTCCTTTGAAAAAGGAACAAATGCTGGGGTATTGCCTTATCGCCAATGGTATATAAACAGGAACGCGGTGATTTACCTATCACAGACTGCTTCTTCTGTTAGTATAACTTTATTGGTTCCAAAGCAATTGTCTAACTTTGAAAAATGAAATCAGAATTGCGTACATTATGTAAAATCACTTCAATAAAAATTCCGCGGAAAAATATCAAATTTCGTTTCGTTTCGTAAAGTTTCGAATTAAATTAACCTTGATTTCGTATCGTTTCGATGTCTCGAAAGTAAATCTATATTTCGTTTCGTTTCGTTCCGAATCTACATAGACATTTTAAATTTCGTTTCGTTTCGTTTCGTTAGGGAAAAGTGTGTTATCGCATACCCTTAGTCCTAGGCGAGATGGTCAAGGTGAGGGCACTCACGACGGAGGTGAATCTAAGGGTTAAAGACCTGGACGAGATCACCGAAGTCGAAGAGCTCGTCACGGCACTGCGGCAACAGCTACGGAAAGGTCCGGCAGGGACGCAGGTGTAGTAGCATGAAGTCTGAGGTAAATAAAATAATAAAATGAGTAAACATGTCTTAACAGTGCATCTTCGTGATCATCATCATCTTGGTGACAGGAACGATGAGATGAAAATTTGAATGGGTCTACTATGATGCTGTTGGTAAGAAAGGGAGGAACTATTGGCGTTGTAATATACGAGAGAGAGAGAGAGAGAGAGAGAGAGAGAGAGAGAGAGAGAGAGAGAGAGAGAGAGAGAGAGATAGTTCATTGCTTGTTGTTATGAATGTTGGTTGTTGCAGCAATATATAATGGAACGTACACACGGTCAAGCAGTTCGACCAACATTGACTCCACCTCCCGTTTATTCAAACATTCATCAATTTTTATCAACACCGACACGAACAATCAATTTATTCGACCAACAATATCACACACGAACGACCGAAGCACCAACTCGAGCACCAACCATCAAAAAATATATGGGGGTTTGTGCAACTTCACTACAAATGCTCAAACATGTTCGGCGAACCTTGACTCCACCCCCGACAACTCAAACCAAAATCAAACCGTTTTAATTTTTTCCAACCGAGCCGCCAACTGTCAAATGGTTGTTCGAACAACTTCACACACGTTCCAACAAAGCAGCAACCGAAGCGTTTTCTTGGGGGTGGAGTCAATGTTCGTCGAACTGCTTGACTGGTGTGTACGTAGCATAATGCAACGTACACACCAGTCAAGCAGTTTGACGAACATTGACTCCGCCCCCAAGAAAACGCTTCGATTGCTGCTTTGTTTGAACGTGTGTGAAGTTGTTCGAACAACCATTTGACAGTTGGCGGCTCGGTTGGAAAAAATTAAAACGGTTTGATTTTGGTTTGAGTTGTCGGGGGTGGAGTCAAGGTTCGCCGAACATGTTTGAGCATTTGTAGTGAAGTTGCACAAACCCCCATATATTTTTGATGGTTGGTGCTCAAGTTGGCGCTTCGGTCGTTCGTGTGTGATATTGTTGGTCGAATTAATTGATTGTTCGTGCCGCTGTTGGTAAAACTGGATGGATGTTTGAATAAACGAGAGGTGGAGTCAATGTTGGTCAAACTGCTTGACCGTGTGTACGTTCCATAAAAATTCGAAACGCACCAACATTGAAATGTGAAACTCGGGATGCTGCCTAAAAAAAACATGTTTCCGTTCGACTTCCGTTATGTGTAGAACTGTACCGCATCTTCATTCTGTAGGCGATTTTTGAAGCGATAGCACGCGTTTCGTTTTGTGGATTGGCTGGATATTTGGATTACCAGCCAAATAGGTTGATTTCGCCGATCAGCGTCACGACAGCAGGTAGCATTGGTTCGGCTATCTGCAGCGGACGCCTCCAAGGTAGTCAAGTTAGGGAGCGTCAAGGTGGGATGGTCGGTATACCCTGTGCGCATATACGAGCAACCCGAAGTTTGCTTCAAGTGCCTGGAACCGGGGCACAAGCAATGGGACTGCAAAGGCCCTGACAGAAGCAATCTCTGCCGACGCTGCGGATTGGAGGGACATAAGGCACAATGTTGCACGAACCCTCCCAATTGTTTGATTTGTTTGTTCACAGCTTTGCTGGACAGCAAGCACCCCATGGGGAGTTCGATGTGCACGGCGTTTAAGCGTGCTGCAAAATCAAAGTGCAGGTAACGCAGCTGGCTTGCTCGGCCTTGCCCGAGTGTTTGGTGTGCGCAGGTTTAGAGGAAACGGCGGAGCACATGTTGTTCGTGTGCTCACGTTTTCGCGCAATGCGTGACCAAATGCTTGCCACATGTGGTCTGGGCACTACCCCGGACAACCTAGTTCGGAGGATGTGTAAAGATGAAGTTGGCTGGAACGCCGTTTTATCGGCTATCGCCCAAATCGTCTCGGAGCTACACAGAAGGTGGCGCGTGGACTCAAGGATGGCTAGTCCAGGCGCAAATAAGAGGTGGTCCAAGGGATCGGAGTCGGCTTCATGGGTCATACCGGTGGTCATGCTCTGTGGTCGAACTCGATCCTTTTATCGAACAAGTGGCCGCGCGAAGAACAACATGGTATCGTCGCTTTCGCGGCGTCGGTCAACCGGGCGGGTTCCGAGCCCGAGGACGGAAAGGGGTCCTCGTCAAGGCTGGGGCAGGCGTAGGCCTCGCGTCGGCAAGTCCCTCTGTGTGCTGGCGAATAGGCCCTATCGCAGAAAGGTCAATTTGGGATGCACGCGGCATCATCATTCTTGATACCAGTCGTGCAGAGGGAAGCAGGCGCGAAGTCGACCCTTCCCACCTTCCGAGGACATAGGGCGTGGTAAGGCCACCTGGAAATCCGGCAACGCGCTGGCACGATACCATGGTGTTCTTCTAAAAAAGCGAGTTACGATGTACGGTGCTGCAAGGACACGCAGCTAACCTTGAGGGTGCGTTGTGCACTGGCCCCCCTTTGAAGCATTATTTTCTGGTTGTACCGAAGGGACTATGGGCTTGGCGGCAATGGAAACGGTTTAGCGGGTCGGGGATGTAGTCCTGCCTCCCTCGGTGATCCCTAACCCCGCACTTCCTGGCCAACCCAGGATGTCTGTTGAGCAGATTCCCCCTCCATTGTTTAGGAAGAAAAAAAAAACCATATGAATCTGGGCTGCGAAATGGTGAGTTGACATCTGGGAAGGAGCGACCTACACAGCTCTGGTCCACACAAGTTCCAATCCCACGCTTCCACGGGTCTTCCGATGACAATTGACCGCCAGCTAAGGGTTGCGTACTTAGCTGGTAGTGCAGCCTGGGCACTGTTGTCCTTCTGACATCAGCTAGAGTGAGTGGGTGCGACCAACGGGACCATCGTCCCTAACCCCTAATCCCAAGGCGTTAAGCGACCCGTGCCGAGGGGATACATGGCCAGGGGGGTGAAATAATAAGCTAGGCCTTTAACGGAGCCTGTGGGGTACCTGGGCACCCTCCATAGTAATTGTCCCTTACCGCGTCATGCTGGGCTCTGGCGTGGTGGACCTCTTTTCCCGAGCAACTCGTGGGACCAAAATGGAAAACCAAGTCAATTCTTCAATCAGTGGTAGTAGTGTAGGCGACAACCCCTTCGCAAGAGGTGGGTTGTTCAGGTCTCCGCCTAGGAGGCCAGAGGCAATAGTCGGCAGCTCAGTGCGCAGCGCCAGTGTGGGTCACTTAACCATCTCCCAGGCTCCGCCGGTAGAGGTTATAGACGGCCCATGGCTTGTGAAGGCGATGAACCGCAAACGCGATGAGCTTCGGCAACCAAAATTACATAGAATCATGCAATATGGGTAATACTATGGGATAGACTATCGATCCGGTACGATGAGTAGAGTATGAAAATTGATGTTTGACGCCAGTTTGAAATTCAAAATGGTGGACCAAAAATACAAGATGGTCGCCACTTCGGCAATAAAAATCACATAAAATCATGCAATATGGGTATGTATCGATTGGGCTCGATTGCTTGTATACTATTTCGCCGAAAAACATTTCGAGGAATTTATTTTCGCAGTACGACATTCCGCGGAATGTACCAAATTTCCGAAACACATTTCGCGGAATGCACCTTTTTTCCGAAAGACATTTCGCAGAATGTACATTTTCACCGAAATTCATTCCGCGGAATGCCATTTGGCGGAATTCAGTTAGAATAATTATCATTGAAATATTTACCGATTTCTGCTTAATTACATGCAATCCGGGTTAAATTCTTTTGGATTGTGATTTAAATAATGAAAGAAGGTAATGCTTTCTTTGAATGACCGCATCCGGTCGATATAACGCAAAGTGAGAAAACAATGCCTTATTGTTATACGTTTGCTCGGTATAAAGAAAAGAAAAGAGGTAGTCCCTTCTATTAATTAACGCATCTGCCCGGTATAAAGCAAAGGGATAGGGTAATACCTACTTGGAATGGATGCGTCTGCCCTAAAGATGGTCGGGCTTCGCATTTTGCAAACCCGAACCCGATTTGTAAATTTCCTTAAAACCCGGACCCAACCAAAACCCGGAATACATTTGTTTATCAAATCCGAACCGAACCCTTTTCTCAAACCCGAAGCAAACCCGTTGGGTTCGTGTTCGTCTGCCCGGTGTAAGGTGAAAGGATAATGTCTTTTTCTTTATAGAACGCATCTGCCCGGAATAAGGCGAAGGGAGGAGTAACGCCTTCTTTAAATGTATGTATCTGCCGGTATAAGGCGAAAGGAGTTAATAATGCCTGCTTTAAAAGTACGCGTCTGTACGGTATAAGGCGAAAGGAGTTAATAATACCTTTTTTGAAAAAAACGCGTCTATCCAGTATAAGGCGAAGGAAGGGGTAACGCCTTCTTTAAATGGATGCATCTGCCTGGTATACGACGAAAGGAGCCGATAATGCTTTCTTTATTAGAACGCGCCTGCCCGCTATAAGGTGAAGGAAGGGGTTACAACTTCTTCACATAAAATCATGCAATATGGGTATGTATCGATTGGGCTCGATTAGTAGAACACGAAAATTGATGTTTGACGCCATTTTGAAATTTAAAATGGCGGACCGAAAACTCAAGATGGCCGCCGCTTCGGCAACCAAAATCACATAAAATCATGCAATATGGGTGTCTATCGATCGGGTACGATGAGTAGAGCATGAAAATTGTTGTTTGACTCCATTTTGAAATTCAAAATGGCGGACTGAAAATTCAAGATGGCCGTAGCTTCGGCAACCAAAATCACATAAAATCATGAAATATGGGTATGTATCGATTGGGCTCGATTTGACGCCATTTTGAAATTCAAAAAATTCAATATGGCTGCCGCTTCGGCAACCATAATCATGCAATATGGGTGTCTATAAATTGGGCACGATCAGTAGAGCACGAAAAGCGATGTTTGGCGCCTTTTTGATAATTAAAATAGCGGACCGAAAATTCAAGATGACCGCCGTTTCGGCTACCAAAATCAGTTAAAATCATGCAATATGGGTGTCTATTGATTGGGTACGATGAGTAGAGCACGAAAATTGATGACCCCATTTTGAAATTTGAAATGGCGGACCGAAAATTCAAAATGGCCGCCGCTTCGGCAACCAAAATCATATAAAATTATACAATATGGGTGCTTTTCGATCGGGTATCATGAGTAGAGCACGAAAATTGATGTTTGACGCCATTTTAGATTGATATTTGCATTTATCTTCGATTTAAAAAAAATCGTATAGACTATGCGTATTCTGCATATTAAATCCTAAATTTTAAAACATGCAGACAGCTTACATCGTTGTATGCTCTTAAGCATGATACGGCACATTAATTGTTGGTGGATTACGAAGTGTGCGATGTGGGACGTTGAAATTTATATCTTGTAGAGTTTCGAGGTCGTTGATATTGCCTTCCAACACATCAAATACTAACAACCGTTGAATTTTCTTCCTTCGGGCCGATAGCGTCTTCGATTTCATCAGCATTAGGGCGGTTCACATCTCAAAAATGTTCGAAAATTGCAACTCCCATATGTCTATCAACTATCAATTTCTGATGATTTAGGAGTCTTCGCAAAATTTCAGGCAATTTGTAGGTGATTTAGGGGTGACGCAAAGACAATTTATGTTTATATGGGAATTTATTTGGAAAAAACTATAAATTTGTTTAAAGTGTCATACAAATGTCAAATCGTTTTGAATTCAAATGTACAACCCCAACCTTCATTTTTGGAGTTTTTATAAACGAATCCTGGGGATAACGAATTGATTTTGAGATAATTTTCCTATGCTAAGTTTGATGAAACCAT
Source organism: Armigeres subalbatus (assembly GCF_024139115.2). Taxonomy (NCBI): domain Eukaryota; kingdom Metazoa; phylum Arthropoda; class Insecta; order Diptera; family Culicidae; genus Armigeres; species Armigeres subalbatus. Next base: position 239,835,106 of record NC_085141.1, read on the forward strand.
TCTAGCCATTTATCTCTGTTCAAAAAAACCTTTAAATCAACTCAAAACGATCGAGTTAACCGCAGGTCTCGTTTATATAGATTGCAAAAGTAGATATTGGAGATGTACATTTGAATTCATAACGATTTGACATTTGTAGAATGCTTTAAGTTTTTTTTTTTAAATTTCCATATAAACAAAAATTGCCTTTCCCCATCCATAAATCACCTACAAATCACCTGAAATTCTGCCCAAGACCAAGACTGAAGTCAAACATCAGTTTTCATGTTCTTCTCTTCGAGTCCGATCAATAGACGTATGGTTTTATATGACTTTTGTTGCCCAAGCGGCGTTAACCGCCGTCAACCACCGTCCGCACCCGTATATCTCTGTTTGAATTTCCAGCAGCACTGCGTTCAATTGGACTGCTTTTTGCCCAAACCCGAAAACCTGGTTTGTAAAATACCGTGTTCGGTTTGCTAAAACCGAACCGAGCACACGGTTCAAATTGCGTGTACTCGAACCTAAACTTGAGCACCGGTATGAATGGTGTTGACAGCCTCGGTTCGGTTTTCGAGAACAGCACCCGTGTTGTGGTTTTGGTTTCGTGAACCATGTGCAGGAAACCAAAACCGAACACGGGCTGCACCGCACACGAAGAATTTTGAACCAAACCAGCACATGTATGCACCGGTTGGTTCAGTTGCCCATCTCTGACTGTTGGACATCATCCTCGATAATGTCGCAACAGCAGCCGAAGCCCTCTTGCACGCATAGTCGACATGGCTGGCGAAGGTCAGCTTGTCGTCTATTACGACCCCAAGGAGATTCAAACTCCGTTTTGATGCGATCGCGACTTCACCCACGTGAATCACTGCATGTTGAACCGACTTGCGGTTGTTGATAATAATCACCTCCGTCTTATGTTGAGCGAGCTGCAGGCCTCTAGCACTCATCCAATTCTCCACCATGCTGATCGCGTGTGCTGCGGTCAGTTCTACCTCGGGAATTGACTCCCCGTAGACCTCAAAGGTTACGTAATCTGCGAAACCGATTTTCTTAACACTAGGAGGGAACTTTAGCTTCAGAACCACGTCATACATAAGGTTCCATAGTACCGGGCCCAGTATTGAACCTTGTGGAACTCCTGCGGTAATAGGTACGCTTCTCTGACCGGCATCGGTCTGTATAATAGTACACGGTTGTGGAAATAGCTTCCCAAAATCCAGTACAGGCCCACCGGCAGACTAAGCCGGTGTAACAAGAGCGCGATGGCATCCCAGCTTGCGCTGTTGAATGCGTTATTCACATAAAGTGTCACTAAAGCACAGTACATATCGAATACCTCGCCTTTTCTGTTGGATTGCTAGCTCGGCGGCCTTTACCACCGAATTAATAGCGTCCAACGTGCACTTACCCTTGCGAGAACCGAACTGATTGCTAGACAGGCCGTTCGTACCCTCTCAGTACAGGGTCAGCCTGTTGAGGATGTCTATAAGACAGATTGATTTATGCGCCGATGGGTCACCCGGTGGCTTCCCGGTCTTCGACAACAACACCAGTTTCATTGTTTTCCATCTTTCGGGGAATCTACACTCATCTAGGCATCTTTACATAGCTAGCCTGAACATGTTCGGGTTCGCTATGATTGCTGCCTGCCATTTTTCGGCAGGGCTTTCCTCGGCATGGTGGCGTCACACGCGCGTGATAGGACAGCTACCAACGCATCCCCGCTTAGACCTTCAGTGTTGGCTTCCAGTCCCAGGGCCGCGGTGAAAACTTTGCTGTCGAAGTGATTGGTTCTCCACCCCCGGACCTGACAGGGATACCCGGACCTCGGATGTTGCACGCCATAGTTGATCTTAAAGCGAATTGCTAGATGATCACTATGGGTGTAACCCTCGTCCAAGTCTGGTGCCAGACCAGGACTGACAAACTTTACGTCAATCCATGATTCGACCCCGTTCCTTCTGAACGTGTCAGCGGAACCATCATTGACTAGCACTGCGTCGAGCTTCGCTAGCTCCTCTAGTAAGGCTTGACCCCTTCGATTGGTGCAGCGGCTGCCCCACTCTAAGCGTGCCCAAGCGTTAAAATCTCCTGCTATGACGACCGTTGTGGAGAGCGTTGGAACACAATAAATCGTTAACTCATTATGCTAGCGGTTAATGTGTCAATTGTGTTCTTCGCTAATTCATTACTTTTTAATCCCCTTTCCCATAATACTGTACTGGTACCTCTACTTGAATGTCATCTTCTATTCAAGCCATCAATAACCAGAATAGTATCTCCTAAAGTATGTGCTATACTGAGTAAAGGTCAAATTTCAGTCCAACTGCAATATCTATAACCTTTAAGTTATCTCCACTGTGCCAATCTCCCAGCAGGAATCACAACTGAGATCAAATACTAACCGTGAGCCTGCTGATCCCTGGATATTGTCATTATTCCACTCTAGGCGATTCATTTGAGTTTCTGACATTTGTGCACATAAGGCTTGAAGCCACATGAGCCAGATGGTGTTTCGCCTATTACAGTGACAGTGCACCATCAGACATTAGAAAAAAAAGCAGAATAGGAAAAATACTCTTTTATCAAACTGGCACGTTCTCGGTCGGTTGATACTATGTCACTGGCTGGTGGATGGACATAAAATGGTTTCAGTGTTTATGTCGGGACCCCTCCATGGTGTGTTGTCAACTCTTCAATCGTTCTGGCTGGCAAACAAGTAGGCAGTCGTTTGATGGTCACAGCGGGACCACATTGCGATGGTAAAGCAACATATATAGAACAAACTTCAATGAAGATGGCTCGACTTGGAGCGAGCTAAAGGATCGTAAAGTTTGATGCGGCCGTGGGATGTGTTATTATGAATGGACAGTAGACTGCGGGACAGATATTTACGATGGCTTCCTACCAGCAGTACATTTTCTTTGAGGCACATTTACGGTATTCTGCAGTAAATTGGTCCCAGCGCAAGACGACTTAATTACATGTCTCTGACTTATCGTATATTGGGGCAGATCATGATTTAACGATGATGAGATTGCAGACGATAGCAGTGCAGTTACCTTGTTGAAGTATGAATAAAGTTTGTTGTTGTTATTTTTGTTAAAGTATAAACAAGCTGATATGCCTTCTCGAAAAATACATTCATCTACTGTGCCGAAAATTCGTCCAAAGCGTTCCAACATCACGCGGTTTGTATTCAAAAAAATATGAAGATTGAGGTAGACCGAAAATTTATAAAATCTATCAGCGTAAAAAGCGACCCCAATGTACTGCCGTCATACGCATATTTGTCCCATGTTTGCTGGGATTTCCTATATACATGGGACAGTTATGCGTATAACGGCAGTGTAGGTAACACAAATCGTTTATTATTTTATCTATTATTAAACCGTTCATTGGGAGCACACATCCATGATTCTCTAATGATACCACACGCAATTTGCCTTTCCTGCTTTCGAAACTCATCCAAAATGGGATTTTATGTTACTCTGGCTTCCTCCGAGAGACAATCACAGTAGTCAGTAGAATTATGTTCCCAAGCGTTACTCCGCTACAGACCGGGAAACCCGTCAACTTTCCATCTATCCTGTCTCTGAAGAAGGGCAAGGAATCACCACGACACTCCGGGATGCCAATTTCCATTCTCGTTTCGCTTGCTTCTCGTACATAATTACAACTCGTGCGTGGTGAAGTGACAATTTTCCGGATTGCCATCTGGGACGTAACAAGGCGGAACTGGTGTAAGAGTGTGCGTGCTTTTCCATTTCCATGCCCATTCGCCGCCACTTTGGAGGCGCGTCACAGTTGTCAACGAGTCTTGTCCTTCTCGTCACGGCTTAGGACTTTTGACGGACTGAAGAAGTGAGAGCGTCTATATGGAAGATGGAACGAAATAGGGCCATAAATAGTCATCCCCGTGAAAGTCCGTGGACGTCAAGATTGAGTCAGTGACTGAGATAACAGAAAAAACACTTATGCAAAGATATAATGCCGTTAAGGGAATGCTCAGCTTGAAAAAAAAAACCGTTGTACCTATCGACCGATCGGCGGTCTTATGTATTTTTCGTCCATTTGTAACTGTTACTGTCACATCACTGAAAGTGATTTACATACGCTACGGTTGAGAAAACGTAAATTTGGTTTATCTAGGCTGACCATGCGTCCCGATTTTATCGGGGCAGTCCCGTTTTTTTGGACCTTGTGCTGTCTCGTCGTAATCTAAAAAATCCTCAATTTGTCCCGTTTTTTCATTGATTCTTCCAAACGTATTCCAAAAGTATTCAAACAAATTCACTATTTGGACAGAAATTTAAAATCAAATTCATAGAAATTGTTTTGTGTGCGTCTTTTTGGAGATTTGCAGCCCTTGGCTGGCTCATCTCTCAACAAAACGAAACCCCTTCAAAAAAGTGTGAGGTGTTATATTGTTAGTGTTGCGTGTAAAAGAATGCTTCAATGTTTTCGATGCTTCATTTTTTTTCTTCAGCGTTCGACGAGGAATACCGTGCTGGATGGCTGCTCACTTCACGGACGTGCCGGTCTTGGTCACTGCTTTTATTGCCGCGGTCATGCTAGCGAATGGCCATTGCATCCGCGTAGAAATTCGTACCACGTACGTACCATCCACGATCGGTCTCTACAAAATCACAACAACAACAATTTGACAGTTATGCTCAAGATTATGTTCAATTCAAAGTGCGATTGGAAGAGTGACCCTTCTGCCCCTGGTACAGGTATGCTTTTTGCCCCGGATCGTCATTAGTGCATTGAAATGCATGTTTTCGCAAAAAGGTGCCACAGCCATCAGTGTTGAGTTAGAAATACTTGTATTGTAAACTAATACTAATACCTAATACTGTTATATAAAATGATAATATAAAATGCCCTTAGAAAATTCTTATATTATGCGACATCATTATTATAATTTTTGACCAGATCCAAGACTGTACAGAAAGTTATCGATTATGCATATAATATTACATTTTATAGGGAAATCAAAGGGGGTCTGCCTCGGTATCCTTTTTGCCCCCGGTTCCTCTAATGGTGTGATATAGTAAATACGTGTCTAATTTGCATTTCCAATTTTCTAATTTCTAAATCAGCTTTGCAGTTTTAGGATCTCTTTATTAACGTTTGTATGATATGCGAAAACTTCAAAAACGTTTAAATAAAGGGGCCGTACTTGTGTTCCCAATTTCATGATAATTGTATGATACATATTCCGATTTTGTAGAGCACTTTGCGACATCCTGCTACATATATAAAAAAAACCTGATCAATCCACCAAGCGGTGTTGATGCCTTTCTCGTGCAAAAAAATATGAGTGAGTGTTTTTTAGCGTGTTTTGCACATAGAAAATAGTATTTTGGCCATAACTTCCGATCCCATAGTCCAATCTGGCCAATTTTCAATAGCAAACAATGGAACAGGATTTTCAGTCGAATGGAACTTGTTGCGAGTGATTTCCACAAAATGTTGTACACATACACACACACATACACACAAACAGATATCACCTCAACTCGTGGATTGGTATATAACACTATAGGTGTCCGAGCATTCTATCAAAATTTTGGTTTTGGAGTGATCATATAGCCTTTACGTATACTTAGTATACGAGAAAGGCAAAAACATATTTTGAAAGAAAAAAAGTTACATGGTGAGACGGTGAGCTGAAAAGTCCAGGAAAATCCCTCACTTAATAAAAGTAGATACGAAGATGATTTGTTGCTATGGTGGGGTCCGTAAACAATTTAATGCAATCTCAATCACTGTGAGAGTTTAATAATTGTAATATTTTGCGGCTCCGCAAAGCGTCATTGCGATTGAGCCTACCAAGTAAAAAAAAAACTAGTTAAAAATCATAATATTTGCACTAGTTTTTGAGATTCTGTGAAATTTATGTCAATTTGTTTCATAATTCTGGAAATATTTTAAGAATTTTTGGAAAATTGAAACTGAACCGCAGTCTTCACGAAAACATGAGCGGCGCTGAGCTTGAGTGCAGTTTTTGCAAGTTCATGTTCATCCCGAGCGCGCGTTCTCCTTCAAGCTCGTGTTCACCATCAGCATCGAACATGGGTGCGAAAAATGAACGCGGTGCGGCTCAGCTTAGGCTCGAGCTCAAGTTCAAAACCTGGGCTGTGTGTTCAGGCTGTGTGCTCATCCAGCATGCTGTGTGGTCAGACTGTGTGATTAGGCTGAGAACTGAGGCTGTGAGAATAGGTTTTGGGCCGAGCGCGATGCTTTACGATTATGCGGCACGTTTCGCATTCGCCATATTAGTTGAGCAGCATAGCAAAAAAAGATGAATCGGAGTTGGTAGATGAAAACAAGTTGTGCTTTCAGCATTTGCATTTGCGTGCGTCAAACGGGAAAACAGTCAAAACGTTCGCAAAAGTACCCATTCTGCGTGGTCCTTTAGTATGCGAAAAGCAAGCGTGTTATGTTTTATTGTTGGAAATAATCCAAAACGTGAAGCAAACTAACTTTAACATGAAAATTTAGTGTGTTAGCAAAGATGGTACATAACATTATTGTTTCTATCCAGCTTTATTAAAAGAATGAAACTCAATTGGGGAAACAAATGAAATATAAAATTTTCTTAAAAAATAAAAACATAAAAAGTGTACAATAAACGGATTAGTTTAATTGATTGCCACTAGCATGTTTGGGTCCAGTCTAGAGTATTTTCGTGAGGGAAACATTTTCGACGCCCTGGATAGTATATTCATTGTGTTTTCTACATAAGATACACAAAACACATGTATACAATGGCAGGCATAGAAAAGCCTAAATTATAACGGTTCCTTTAAATGCTAATAGGGAACACTTAGTTCAAAACAGGTCAAGTTGCAGTTGAAATGTAGATCCATTGAAGAAGAAATGTTTCGATATTGTAAACTGTGTGTCAACTTATTTTGTTTTCCACAAACCCTCAACAAATTGTGTTGAACATATAGAATTGTTTTTTTCTATAGTAGGTAGATACATAGTAAAGTACGTGAGTTAAAATTTATGCATTAGTTGTTCAATAATTCAGATTTCACATGGAGGCTTATTGAATTGAATACTTCATTGTTGATTATCGCATTGCCAAAATATGCACACACATTTCCATCCCAAGTAGAGAGAAATCCCTCAGTGCCGGGCAACTTAGTCACATTACGTAAAATTCTATAAATTTCGGGTTCTGCGATAGGTACCCTTTATACACAAAATATACGATCCATATTTGATTATTCGAACATGATTTCCGATGATGTACTTTGATAATGACTGAAGGTAAAAAAAATCACGGATTACCAAATCGTCCTCCAATATCGTAAACTTGAGCGGCATAGGGAAGCAACCGAAAGAATTTTTGAAACTCTTCTCAACAAGTCTAAAAGATATTCAATTAAAAATGGTTAGAAGTACGGGGTTAAACTTTCCTTATGCTTATGTTTTTCGTAGAATGTCCTTTTACTCTGTCATTGAGGATATTTCAAATATCTACGGGCATAATTAGATGATAAATAAGTTCCTTTTTACTTTTACGAACAAAGTATCATCGAACCATTGAAATTCAATTATATGAAAACTAAAGTTTCAACACCAGAATGCTAAGCCTATCCAACCAAGCAATGTCTGTTGATTGTAACCGATGTTTTGTACCGTGCTCCAAGCGGCGCTCACAGCCGCGCTGAAAACATCAATGTTCGAGCGCCGCTGTGAGCGCGGTGCAAAACATGAGCATCCAGCCTACGCTCGGGTTCATGCTCCTTTTTACGAGTGCACGTTCGAGCCCGAAGCGAATGTTCATTCGAGTGCGGCAGCACGGATAAACATTTGCGCGGGGCTGCACCTTGAAGACTGCTGAACCGTCTTGGTCTACCGTCGTGGATCGTCAACTGGATTCATTCGTACTTGACTTCAAGAAAAGCCTTCGTCAAGGTTCGTGACGCCACTTCCGATGAATTCGAGATTCCGTCTGGCGTTCCACAAGTAAGTCACCTAGGACCTTTAATTTTTGCGCTATTTATCAACGACGTTTGCGATCAGCTACACTCGTGCAAGCTGCTTTTTGCGGATGACCTGAAAATTTACCGAGTCGTGAAGTCAGCTTTAGATTGCTGTGCACTTCAAGCCGACATTGTGCGCTTATCATCGTGGTGTCAGATAAACGGAATGCAAGCCAACGCCACCAAATGCAGAATCATAACATTTTCTCGTGTTCACTTTACTCACCAATCAGATTTGACTATTTGATGGACCAGTTACCGCTTATGAGAGTTAACTCCATAAAGGATCTTGGCCTTACATTGGACAGTAAGCTTCGGTTCAACAAGCACATCTCAAAGACAATCTCCAAAGCCAACACTATGCTTTGCTTCCTGCGCCGCTACTCTGCACAATTCGATGGTGTTTATGCTTTGAAAACATTATACAGTATTGACCCGATTTTGTCACTCCCCGATTTTGTCTACCCCCGATTTTAACACGTTTTCGACCCGATTTTATCACGTCCCGATTTTGTCACGTTTCCTATCCGATTTTGTCACCCCAAAATATTTTGAAAATTTTAATCATTTTTTTTTATTTTCGTAAATAATACCGTAAACAACGTTGATTCCCATGCAATATCTTTCACCGCATGTAGTTTGTTATAAATGACTTCGGAGTACCTGGGAAGGATTCTGTAAGCATTTTCGACAAGAAATAACGGGTACCGTTCACGCATTTTGCCTTTCCAAGGCATAAAATGATTCACATTTGTGAAACTAATTAAAAAATTTAAAATAATTTTTTCCCGATTTTGTCACATGCCCTGCTTTATCACTCCAAAATTCACCAGGGTGGTGATAAACTCGGGATATTACTGTACTGCTCATTGGTCCGAAGCATTCTTGAGTACGGATTTCAAATATGGGCTCCTTACCATGTGATTCATGCATCACGCATAGAAAGTATCCAGAAACGTTTCGTCAGATTCGCATTACGACAGCTGCCATGGACCAATCCCGATAACCTGCCATCGTATGAGCACAGATGTTCGCTCATTGGCCTTCAAACACTCTCCAAACGCCGAACGTATTTACAACGACTTTTTATTTTTGACATGATCCGTGATAACATTGACTGCAGTAGCGTGCTCCGGGAAATCAACTTCCACGCACCTTGCCGCTGATTACGCAATCCCCAATTGCTTTGGACTCCGGCGCACCGCACTGCTTACGGTTACAACAAACCACTTGACAGATGTTGTAGATTCTTTAACGATGTATGTGATATGTTTGATTATAATGTTAGTAAGCTCGTCTTCAAAAATAGGATTAAGATACTGAAGTCTGTGTGGTTTTGAACTTTATCTTTGGTTTAAATTAAAAAAATAAAATTAAAATTAAAAAATTCATTGAGATATGGAAGGTAGTATTGAAATATTGAATGAAGGACGCACTAGCTTATTTCGGTTTTCAACAGGAACTACAGTATTCTGTGAGATATTCTTGTAAGTTTTCGTCAGAGATTTTATTTCTGTAATTACGCATAGTTAGTGGGAATTCGTGTTGATGGGGGGGGGGGGCTTTGTTGTTTTTCAGCCGGCCGATCTCCTCCTGGATTTCCTGGAGATTCGGAGCCGGAAGTCGTATGTCCTGCGCGCGTGCTCCCAGGTTCATTACCATACCGCCATATCGCCAGAAGGTTCCGTTTATGTCCTTACACATATCGGGCTGTGGCACGTGGCCCTTACGTGAACGGTTCAACTTCTCATAGAACTTTCGTGCGTTATTAGCGCGGTACAGTTCCTCCGTCTCTTCACGGTCTCGATCTTCCTGCTGGCGCTTTTTCCTCCGGAAAATCAAGTTTTGTCTGTTCCGCGCCCGTTTGTACCGTGCCTCGTTCGCCCTCGTGCGGTGTTGCTGCAATCTCGCCCATGCTGCGTTCTTCTCCTCAACTAACTGCTCATATTCGCCGTCATACCAGTCGTTTCTCTGATCCGGAGCCACCGTGCCTAGTGCAGCGGTTCCGGTGCTTCCAATGACGGATCGAATATCTCTCCAGCCATCTTCAAGAGATTCTGCACCTAACTGCTCTTCCGTTGGGAGTGCCACTTCCAGCTGTTGCGCGTAGTCTTGGGCTCGTCTACCGTCTTGTAGCCGCCCAATGTTTACCCGCGGCGGACGACTTCGACGCGTGGTGTACACCGTCGAGAGTTTTGAGCGCAGACATACTGCAACGAGGTAGTGGTCGGATTCAACATTCGCACTGCGGTAAGTGCGTACGTTCGTGATGTCGGAGATGAATTTACCGTCAATTAGAACGTGGTCGATTTGGTTTTCCGCTACTTGATTAGGTGATTTCGATGTGGCCTTGTGGATATTCTAGCGGGGGAAGAAAGTGCTTCAGACTACCATTCCGCGGGAGGCTGCATAGTTTATGCATCGTTGACCGTAAGGACATTCTACTAAAAAGCTTTATAAGAATTTGATCAACTGTTTTGCCGCATCTGATTGACTCTAATCTCTACTTTATATTTTGGAAAAAAAAAGTTATCGTTCGAACTATCTGTCGCTGGATTTAAGAGCATACAATTATGGGGGCCAATAATATGTGTAAACAGTCACGACTATAATTCTTTAAATGGTGGTCGAGAAAGTTTCAGCCTCGTTTAAATCTAACAGTAGTTAGATGTTAGAACAGGAAAGTATTTTTTTTTTCAAACGATTTTGTTTTCAACTTGGTTTAATTAATAAACTAGGATGTTATCACGCTTTGCAAACACTTAAATAATTATTGACAAAGGAAGTGATTGGCAATAAAAATCTGACAAAGTTCGATACTCTGCTGAAAAAATTATCAAAGAAGACATGCGATGCAATGAGGAATGATGAAATATGTTTGTGGTATATGAAAGTTGACTATTTTGTTATTCAATTTTCAAATTTTCTGGGAGGGGGCACTAGCGGGTCTGCAGAGGGCCAACTAACCCCTCCCCACACCCCCGGTGCACTTCCCTTTTTCTTATTCTTCTTCTTATTCTTCTTCTCCTTTTTCATCTTCTTCTTCTTCTTCTTCTTCTTCTTATTGGCATGACATCCCCACACTGGGACAGAGCCGCCTCGAAGCTTAGTGTTCTTCATTAAGCACTTCCATAGTTATCAACTGCGAGGTTTCTATGCCAGGTTACCATTTTTGCATTCGTATATCATGAGGCTAACACGATGATACTTTCATGCCCAGGGAAGTCGAGGCAATTTCCAATCCGAAAATTGCCTAGACCGGCACCGGGAATCGAACCCAGCCACCCACAGCATGGTCTTGCTTGATAGCCGCGCGTCTTACTGCACGGCTAAGGAGGGCCCCTTATTTACGCCAATGATTGTCATGTAGTTTATAAACATAATTTCAGGTCAATCAAACCGATTTCGTACTACCTATGCAAACTCGGGGTGGTTGACTCTTCTATTATGTACTTCGTCTTCGACGTGTTGATGACTAGTCCGATCCGCTTAGCTTCCCTCTTCAGTCTGATGTAGGCTCCTCCTTTTCTCAAGTTACTTATATAATATACCGTCGCAAAGCCAAATAGCTGGACGGTCTTATTGAAAATTTACCACTCGTGTTTATCCCTGATCTTCGTATTACCTTCCAAAGCGATGTTGAATAGCAGACACGAAGACCATCACCTTGTCGTAACCCTCTGCTCGATTCGAAGGGACTCGAGAATGCTCTGAAACTCGAACTACGCACATCACCCGATCCATCGTCCTTTGATCAACCGTATCAGTTTACGGAAATCCGTTTTCGTGCATTAGCTGTCATAGTTGGTCCCGATCGATTGTATATGTGGCTTTGAAGTGATGAATAGATGATGTGTGGGCACGTTGTATTCGCCATTTCTGCAGTACTTGCCAGAGGCAAACACCTGATCCGTGGTGGAGCATTCGCCCATAAAACCCGCCTGGTACTTCCCATGAACTCCCTTGCAATTGGTGTTAGTCGATCTGCGTAAACAACTTATATCCCCAGTATAAAGAACTTTGTGCACCATAGCAAGATTTTTTAAACCAGTCATACATGAATTTTTCGACCTTTTTTTTCAAACTTCAAATGTAGATTCTCCATTGTTGTGTAGAAGTTGACTTGGTTTTGTTATCCACGGCGAAGTTTCAAAGCTTTATCAACACAATCTACCTGACGTCCTATGTGAGCTCTAAACATCAAATGGGTTGCCTATATTCCATGCTTTAGTAGTGTGGGCTATGAACGTTGATTATGCTAAAGTTTAAGTTCTCTCATTACGGACCTTTGCCCATCACTATGAAAGATGTTCGCCGCTTGTGTGTTCCGCAGCTCTATAGTAAATTATATGATTATCTCTAAACGTTCGCACCATTGAGTCCTTCAACAAACCTCCTGCAGCGCTACGATGCGAATCCACGGTCCTTCGGTGGTATGCGTGTGCTCGATGAACTTGAGAGATTTGCAATTTCACGAGCCGGTTTGATAAGCTCTTGATAATTCATTTGAAATATCTGTTGCTTAATTACACTTTGATCTTAGCCTTCAGGCTGAGAAGCGATATCTTGTTGTAGTTGCTAGACCTTGAATACTTTTTGGCGTACCAAAACATCATAAGACCGTTGGTAGTATCATCATCATCATCATCTTCACCAAAAACATCTTAAGACCGCAACTCTCAACATTATACCCGATATTCGAAAAACGATCCCTTTTTCACGTCCTGTTTCAATTAACGCCTCCTGCTTTGAGCGCAAAAAGAGGTTTTGCAGTTTACCTCTTATTTTCTAGGGCACATTCCTGGCGATCTGTTCATAGTACAGAGCAGTAAACATATGCTGCAAATAAAATAGAATTCATTAAAACAAAAATGATACTCTTCCACAATGTCCCCGTGTATCATACTCAACATTCACCATAATCCAAGTATAGTATAAGTATTCACCATAATCCCTAAATACTCAATAAATAAAAGCATTCCATATCGAAACCCCACCATGGATATTTTAATTCCATAACACACCCCGTCTTTTCGCATTTGATACACATGCAGTTACTGGGGCATAACTTCGATTAAAGTATCATCAAATATTTTCTTTCCATTTCTTCCGGAACCGTCGGATAAATTGAGGCCAAGGTTGCAGAAAACGCTTTCGTGCGGCGAAGAAAAAAGGCTCTCGCTTTCCATCGAACCATCTCTTGGTACTCTATTGGGAGACAATCTTCAAATGCACTCTTGGCCAAACTACCCAACACATATATTCACTCTAGAATCATGTATAGATTTTTCCAATGTGATACTTCTAGACCAGTTTTAAAAACAACACACTGTAACTGAAATCTGGTGAAACAGATTGTAGACAAAATTCAAATCTTTGATTCGTTATTTGATTTAGTGTTGAGTAATCTTAAGGAGTGCATTTGGTTCACCTTTCTTACTTTCTTCTTTTCGCATGCTTTTCCGTAAGTTTTGGAACATCAACGACCAAGGTTCTGGTGTCGACATCTCCAGATTTTCACCTCCATTCCAAGAAATGGATGGAAGAACTTTCCCAGCAGCCATCGGTTTTAAGCGCTATGCGATAAATCGTGATCAAAGAGCTAACCGAAGCGCGCAGCCTGGTCCGGGAGGAACGTGCGGGGAGCGTGTTGGAATATGATGGAACGCCGACAGAAAACGGTTGCATTATATTGGATCAGTGCCAAGGAACGCTTCGGTTGTTTGCCATACTGTTGCTGGTCGCTCGCTGATCGGCACACGGCTATACTCAGTTGAGACTACCGGTGCGGCGGTAGTGGTAGCTTTGGAAAAAGGATTGAAATTCGATTTAAAATCTTCGCTCCACTGAGTAGTGCCCGGATCGCAAACAGAAGCTCCCCACGCTGGTGACGAAGGATGGCAAGAAACTCGAAGGTCTTTTGCTCGTATTTATTTTCGAATTATCTCCTTCTACCAGATCATTTTCACGTCACTTGCTAGGTTTGGAACGAAAGAATAGTGAAAGGGATTTGTGTTCTATTTCTTGTTGTATAATTGAAAAAATCTATGTAGCTTTTTTAAGTGGTACATGTGGAATAGATACCAAAAATATTGTCGAAATTGTTTACAGAAACGATTAAATTATCGATTTTATAAAGTAATGAAGCAAGATGGTTTTGATACTGCAACTGTCAATGCAATTTATTTCACTACTTCTTGATTTTTTTCTCAACATGAGCCCCAGTATAAATGCACCGTTCAACGATTTGTTCAAATAATTCAGTTTCTGTTCGGGATAAAGAGTTTACAAATAATAGCGCTTTTATGATTTCATGATTCCGATGAAAAATTCCAAACTATTTATTACTAAATATTTTGAATATACACCAAACGATTATTATTATTATTTAAACTATAGATGTTACAATACTCCCTGTCCATGGATGATGGGATCGACGGTGGTTTGTCAAGTATCTAAGTATACATGAATTAATGGAGTTAAACTAAACTCACTCTCAATAAACTTTGTTCTTTGTATTGCGTTCGCATTATTTAATATTTTTTAGATCCATAGATCCATCCAATTTTCAATTACATGCATATTTTTATATTGTGAAACATACATACAATTGATGACTAATTAACAATTCTTTTTTCAAGTTCGTTTATTTGGTAGGCTCAGGCGTGTATAACACTTTACGGAGCCATGGTTCTTTATATATACAATCAACATCATTTATTATACAGTTAATAAGAGAGGGAAGAGCCAGCGTACTCGTGGTGACTCGAGTTGGTTACAATGTTTAAGGATGGACGGGGCTTAGGTTTGGGATAGGAAATTTCAGCTTCTCATCCGGGCATTTGGCGTCAGTGACTATGTGGCGTGTCGTCATGCTCGAGGAATGGTTCGACGGGCATCTTCCGGATGGCGAGCTATGGAGCTCTACGGAACAAAAGGCAGAGACTAAACAAAAAACTTTGAAGAAAGAAAAAAAACAAAATATTAAATTTTGATGTCAGAAGCACAATAAATGGCCTGCATAGACAACATCACGATCTCCCAAAACACCTCAGGCTTCCTGAAGGGTTGTTTACCTCAGGCCACAAGGGTATCAATAATTGCTCTCTGGGCGTCATTTTCGAGCAGGACCAAACTATGTGATCGATGTCATCATAACCGGCTCCGCACCTACATAAGTTGCTATCGACAAGGTTTATTCTGTACAGATGTGCGTTTAGTGAATAGTGATTGGACATAAGTCTCGACATCACGCAGATGAAGCCTCGACTTAGGTCCTCACCTCTGAACCACGCTCGCCAGAAACTTTTGGAACTATGGAAATAGCCACCGTCAAAAGTTCATTGTGTGTCCAATTCCTTTGCCAACTTTGAAGAGTACTCTGACGGACTAATGGGAAAAACTCGTTGCTCGAGAATGTCTATCATAAACCTCACCTTCCTGTGCGCCCACCTTTGCCAGCAGTCTGCCTTCTCATTGCCTAGATTGAGCAGTGAGAAGGACCCAAACAAAGGTAATCTTGAATGATCTTTCGACCAAAACACGCATCTGCTCTCTTATGTTTGAAAGAAAGTAGATGTGTAACAGGTTTCATCGACCGGAGTGCCTCGATAGAACTAAGATTATCCGAAGATGAAATAATGGTCTACGGCTGATTGGAAATATCCCCAAAGCGAAGTTAATTGCTGTCAGCTCAGCATAACGAACACAGTTCCTGAAGTTTTAGAAGGTGGTTGAGTTACATTGAAAACACCGAAGCCAGTGGATCCGTTGATGCGAGAACCATCAGTGAAGTATCTGTTGTTGCAATTGACATGTTCATATTTTTCAGAAAAAGTGAGGGAATAGATATTTGTCGAAGATGATCTGGTATTCCTTGAATAGCATGTTTCATGGAGAGATCGTATACAATTGAGGAACTGTCGTTGGTGAAGTGAACTCGAGGGGATTATAACACGGAAGACAAAGATCTGACGATATGTAGTTGAGATAAACTTTCAGGAATCTTGAACGACCAGTTGAGTTCAAGATATTATCGAAGTTATCTAGAACAATGTGTTACTTGTTCCACATTTGATAATTCTAAGTGAGAGCTCCCAGTAACGGTGCTTTAAAGGAGTGACTCAGCAAGCACCTCCAGGCTCATGTTATGCGTTGAATGCATGCAGCCAAGGGCAATACGCAAACAACGATACTGAATTCGTTCAACTTGATCAGGTGGCAATAAGCTGCTGAGAGGAAGCAGAAGGAGCCATACGCTAAAACAGAGAATAGTCGTTCTATAGAGTTTGATGAGGTCTTCCGGTGAGCCCCACCATGTTCGGAGATAGAACGTAGAAAATGGATCCTTTTCCGGCATTTTTATCAAATACTCAATGTGGAGTTTCCAGGTGCATTTGGAATCAACACGACCCCAAGGTATTTAGAAGATACAGATTGGTTGATGTCTCATTCAACAGCTTGAGTTTCAGTTGAGCAGGATACCGCTTCTTAGTAAACACAACCAATTGAGTTTTTGCGGTGAAAACTCGATCCCTAATCTGGCCCAAACGTCAGATTATCTAAGCTTTGCAATGGTCCTTACAAGACAGCTGCACATGGACCTCTTAGAGAGACCACGGCATCATCTGCAAGTTGTCTGAGCGTGCATTGTCCTTCAAACAATTGTCAATATCTTTAACATAGAAATTATAAAGCAAGGGACTTAAACACGAACCTGAGGGAAGGCCCATGTAGCTATTTCTGGAAGTTGTCAGAGTGCCGAGTGTGAAGTTCATTGTTTTTCTGACAACAAATTGTCAAGAAATTATTCAAAATAACGGGTAATCCACTATGTGCAGATTGCTGGACAATACTTCTATGAAACTGAATCAAAAGCGCCCTAATGTCCAAGAATACTGAAGCCAATTGCTCCTTGTGCGCAAAGGCCAGTTGTATATCTGAAATTAACAATTCTTAACTACCTAAACAAAATATGCGCATTGAACACTGGCACAACCTTTATCTTCAGCAGACTATGCAGAATTAGAAGACCGGCAGGGCCAGTACAGTCTTTACAACCTTATACACAAATAAGAAAGACTTCGGAAGCTAACGATCATCCTGTAGCTCTTAGGAGTAGTAATAGTTGTCTTAATAGGTAATATATTTTTCGTAGTAATAGCAATATCTGTAGTAGTATTACCAGTAACTTAGCAAAAACTAAGTAGTTTCGCTGCCTCTATGCGTAATGATCTCAGGCCGATTTTCTTTGTAGAGTGTATTATCGTTGAGATTTTATAAATTCATTCTACAAACACTTAAAATTAATAAAAATTAAAATTAAACTTGAAATAACATTGTTTATATTCATATTATCATTGAACTATTTATTGAGCAAAAATGAGTTTATGTATTGTGTTGTGTATGAAAAGCTAAAGTTGAACTTTTATTTCCGAAGGCAAGGTACAGCGTAGGTAACCCTTTGGTATTAGATTGGTATTTGGTATTAGATGGTATAATACCAATGGTATTAGGTGGGAAGAATGGAAGTTTAGTGAACTAACAGTTGACGCAACATGATTTGCAAATATTATAGACTTAAACTGAATAACGTTATGTACAGAAAATGACTGAGACAGATGAATCTATGACAAAGGTCGAAAGACAAAAGGTCGAAAGGACAAAGGTCGAATGACAAAGGTCGAAAAGACAAAAGGTCGAAAGGACAAAACGTCAGAAAGGGACAGAAGGTCGAAAGGACAAAAGGTCGAAAGGACAAAAGGTCAGAAAGGGACAAAAGGTCGAAAAGGACAAAGGTCGAAAGGGACAAAATGTCGAAAAAGATAAAAGGTCAGAAAGGGACAAAAGGTCGATCATGAACAAGTTGAGATTTTGTGTATTCCAAAGGATTTTTGAAATGCATTTAACTTCAAGCGAAATAACACTCATCTCATTAATCAAAGTTGAAGAATGAGCAATTTTCAAAGAAGGAGTAATGACTATGAAACAATATTATGAATATCTTGATAGTTATGTTAGAGATAAAAAAGACGCCTGCATTAAAAATTCACCTGCGTGTAATACATCAAAATGTTGTGTGCGCCATTTGACAAATCAGTGACATTCACAAAACTCAAACATCCATCTATTAGTTGTACTCACTGAATGAATTTTATTCAATTTTAAAATTATGAAAATAAAAGCGCAGATTTTTGACAACTATGTAACTCTGGTGCGAGATTGATTCTCTCCGTTTCAGTTTTTGTCAATTTCGTCCTTTCGTCTCTTTCGCCTTTTGATCTTATTGATATTTTTTCGTTCGACTTTTGTCCGTTCGACTTTTGTCTCCACTTTTGTCCTTTCGACGTTTTCCTTTCGACCTTTTGTCCCTTTCGACCTTTGTCCTTTCGACCTTTTGTCCCTTCGACCTTTGTCTTTCGACGTTTGTCTTTGACCTTTGACCTTTCGCCTTTTGTCTTTCAATAAACAATATTAACTTTTCAAACCTACTAACACTTGTATCCCTGGCTTTCTACAATAGGTTGAACTCATATGGCTCGACGACGCAATTCTCAAAATATTTTTGCCTTCTCGTATACTAAGTATACGTAAAGCTATATGATCCTCAAAACAAACTTTTGATAGAAGCGGAGACCCATAGTGTTATAACCAATCACTCATTCACGATGAGGTGATGTCTGTTGTGTGTGTGTATGTGTGTGTGTGTGTGTGTGTGTGTGTGTGTGTGTGTGTGTGTGTGTGTGTGTGTGTGTGTGTGTGTGTGTGTGTATGTGTGTGTGTGTGTGCGCAAAACTACTCAACAAAATGTCACTCATTTTTCAGGCACTTATCCTCAACCGATTTGCTCGCAACAAGTTGCATTCGATGAGAATCCTGCCCCATTGTTTCCTATTTGAAATTGGCCAGATCGAACTATGGGATCGAGTTGGCCAAAATACAAATTCATTTGAAAAAATCGCGTAAAATGTCACTCATTTCTCGGACACTTATCCTCAACCGATTTGCTCGCAACAAGTTTCATTCGACGCAGAATCCTGTCCCATTGATTCCTATTTGAAATTGGCCAGATCGAACTATGGGATCGAGAGTTATGGCCAAAATACAAAATCATACGAAAAATCGCGTAAAAATGCTCATTTTTCGGGCACTTATCTTCAACCGATTTGCTCGCAACAAGGTGCATTCGACGCAGATTCCTGTCCCATTGTTTCCTATTTGAAATTGGCTAGATCGGACTATGGGATCGAAGTTATAGAATACGTTCAAAAAAAAAAA